>NW_008335824.1:1694955-1710654 GCF_000622305.1 Nannospalax galili | reverse complement strand
GTCAGACTGGCTAAGATCAAGAGAACAAATGATACCAAATGTTGGAAAGGATGCGGGGAAAGGGGAACACTCATCCACTGCTGGTGGGGCTGCAAACTTGTTCAACCCTTATGGAAAGCAGTGTGGAGAACTCTTAAAAAACTATAAATGAACCTACCATTTGACCCAGTTATACCACTCCTTGGCATATACCCAAAGAATTCATCCTATTTGCAGAGACACTCGTACATGCATGTTTGTTGCTGCTCTTTTCACAATAGCTAAGAGATGGAAGCAACCTAAGTGTCCCTCAACTGATGAGTGGATAATGAAAATGTGGTTCATTTATACAATGGAGTTTTACTCAGCAGTAAAGAAAGATAAAATCATGAAATCCACAAGTAAATGGATTGAACTAGAAACTGTTATACTAAGTGAAGTAACACAGACTCAGAAAAGAAAAATGATGCTCTCCCTCATAAGTGGATCCTAGCAACAAATCCTGGTAAGTGAGCATGTATCCTCCACACATAACTACAGGAATCAGGATAATGAAAAGGAACCAGGGAGGTAAAGGAAAAGAAAGGATCTGAAAGAGAAGAACAGTAGGAAACAGGCATTAATAAAGGAGATATGGATAAAAATAGGGATATTTTAAGGGGAGGAGGCAGGGAAGATTATACAAGGAACCTAGGGCATAAAGGGAAAGAAGGAGCTCAAGAGGTGGGACCATAGGAGAAGGGTATTATTAAAGGAGAAGTGGGAAAAATGGGGGCACTTTACATGGGGAAACCATGGTAGAAGGTTTAGACAATGTGAGAGATAAATAATGCCTAGCTAGTTTCAAAAAAAGAGGGAACCAAATTAGTCCAACAACCTAGTGACAAATTATATATACAACTAGATCAAGGAATATAGTATCTGTCCAGGCAAGGTTTATCTGAGAATGTTTGGTATTTGCCCAAGGTTTATCTCCATGGCACATGGTAATTAAAAGTACCAGACTGGTGGAACTACCTTTCTTGGATGTTTAACAGCCATACTTTGAGGCCTATACTAAATTGGCCAGTGGGACATAAAGGACAGTTTTTGCAACTTGCCCTCTTAGGTCGACTAAGTTCCACAGGACTATGAGCATCTCTCAAAATGTCCTGTAACTGTGGTGAGTCACCTGTCCTCTTGATGAAGGAGGCCGTGGAGACCCCATCAGATGGACTTGAACCAGTGGCCAGTCTACAAAGAGGAGGGTCAATGCAGAGGAAACATTTCCTCCATGTTTCCAAGCGAAGCCAGCTATGGTCGAGTAGGACCTTTGACTTATTTTTACATAGACGGAACTGGTAAAAGAAAGGAGCCAAGGGCTCCTCCCAAGCCCATGTGACCCCTGAGGAATAGATCTTCAAACGGTCTTAAGAGTAAAAATAAATTGGTTTATCTGAGCCAACTGTATGGTCTTAAACACCTAAAAGAAAAGTATAACCAAAGATAAAAGGGGTCAATATAGTTTTTTGAGTCCATATGTATAGCTAAAGGCAAGAAACAATGTCAGGCAGGAGATACCTTCCTTTAAGTTGTTGGCCAAGGTGGCCCAAGAGACTCCCCAGACAGTAACCCAGCATAGAACTAGGAAAGTGAACAGCAGATCCCAATCTTTTCTAAAGGAATATTGGCAACTGACTGCTGCTAGATGAGGAAGAGCTCATCTTCCTAAAACAAGGATCTCTAGATAGGCTGACTAGGTTCAGCCGATGGACAAGCACTGGGGAATGGCTGGGGGAGCCGACAACACAGTGGACAGTAACAGGGATGACAGAGTATATGGGATCCAGTGAAGTTCAGCAGATCCCAATCTTTTCTAAAGGAATATTGGCAACTGACTGCTGCTAGATGAGGAAGAGCTCATCTTCCTAAAACAAGGATCTCTAGATAGGCTGACTAGGTTCAGCCGATGGACAAGCACTGGGGAATGGCTGGGGGAGCCGACAACACAGTGGACAGTAACAGGGATGACAGAGTATATGGGATCCAGTGAAGTTGGGAGGAGGCTATGGGAGGGTGCCTTTTGGGAAGTGGGTATATAGATGAATAGGACTGTTTGGGATGTTCTGTATGATATATAAACATAAAAAAATCAACAAATAAAAAATGAGTTATATTTGAGGAGGAAACAAAAAAAAATTTACTTCATGTTAATTTGTATAGGTGATAAATACTATCATTGAAATCTATTTGACAACTTTTATCCATACTCAGGTGCCAAGGACTGGACTGTAACCAACTGTGACTAGTAATAATAGGATACATAGAGATTAGAGATCCATGTGCAAATATCTAATTGTTAATAGCATTAAAAATGAGTTTGTCTGTAGGAAACAGTATATTTTAAAATGAAATGGAGATTTTCTTTAAAGGTTAAAAACTCATTCAATTTTAGGTCTTACAGGGTTTATACTGAGTTCAATACTGTATAAGAGTATTAATTCAACTGTATACCAAAAAACTTCAAGCCACCTTTGAAAGAGATGTATCTTTGCTCGGGAAATTGTTATTGAGTATGTTAAAACTGTAATGAAATGTTTCTAACCATGTGGTTATTAAATAAAAAATTATAATAGTAAAAGTTCTTATAGGCAAAAAACAAACAACAACAACAACAACAACAACAAACAAACAAAAAAAAAACCCAAAAAAGAAAAAAGAAGCCGCCACTAGAAAGAATTAATCTACTGTAGGGATTGAGTCTGAGGCTAGGGAGAAACCTGTTGGTATGGTCTTTGTATTACTTGGTTAAAAACGAACAAAACGTATCATTTGATTGAGAAATGTACAGTCATTAAAAAAATACCTTCATATAGGCAAATTCCTTCATAGCAGAGAGACGAGATAAATAAAGCCAAGAAACATTATGCCTGTGCTTATGGTAATCACGCTTGTTTTTCAGATTTCGAAAGGAGGTTCTTCCTAGCCTATGAAGCTTCAATGCAAACTGCCGTCCTTCTTCATTTGCGACAATGTAAATATCTAGAGCAGAGATTTTTAAAAGCATCATTATACTTTTACTGCAGTAAGTTAAAATAGTTCTGACTTTACTTGCCTTTATTTGTACCTGCTGTCTTTCCTACCAGTGATACCTGCTTGGCAAAACTTTTCATGTTAAACGACAATCCAAAATGTATTAACATATAATCATAAAAGAAAGCAGAGATACACTGAGCCAAAGGTTACTACTTCCAAAGATGTGCAATGGTGGTATTTATCATTATGTCAAAATAATCATACAACATACTGGGGAAACATCTAAAAACATCTAATTTTCTCAGTGTCTAGTGACCACCCTTTTGTGCTAGGGACTGAACCAAGGCTTTGTGCATAGGGGAGGCCAGCGCTCTACCATTAAGTTACACTCTCAGTCCAAGGGAAGCAATTCAACGCCTTCCATTTCAACATGTTTTTCAACTTTTTTGATGACTAATAAGTTAGAAAACAAGGCTGTAAGCAAAATAGTGATCATAATAAGTACTTTGTCAATCAGGCATGGTGGTGCATGCCTTTAATCCCAGCATGTGCTAGCAGTGGAAGGAGGACCTCTGTGCGATGGAGACTATCTTGGTCTATATAGCGAGTTCCAGGCCAGCTGGGACTACAGAGACTCTGTCTTAAAAACAAAAACAACAAAAAGTTCATCGACTATCAAAACAAGCTATCTGTAATGTTGATGTTTAAAACATGTTCTAAGTATTAAGGAAATTATACGCCTATTAAAATTAGGCTGTTATACATGTGTCAGGATTATAAATCAATAAACATTTTAGAGGGAAACTTGGTAATATAAAAATTTACATACTTTTTGCCTTATATAGAAATTCCAATACTCCTATATTGAAGCCTTAAACTCCAATGTATCTAAAATTAACTTTAGATGAGGTCAGAAGGGTACATCTAATTGAACAGAATTGTGTATCAGAAGAGGAAGAGATACTAGTGATACAGAAAAGGCCATGGGGAACACAGCTAGGCCAGTGACGGCAAGACGATGTCAAGCCAACAGGAAGGTTTAAGAGAAAACAAACCTTGATCTTGGACTGATAGCTTCCAAAACTTGAGAAGATAAATTTTGGTTGTTTAAGCTACTTGATCTGCAATACTCTGTCACAGCAGCCCTACCAAGCTAATACATGCTACAAAAATGTGATTTTAAGAAGTATTTATTAATGCAGAGTCACCTGTACAGCTATTCTTTTATCACTATTCACAAAATACTGAATGTAACTCAAATCTCTATTAATTAGGAATCAGCTTGAGAAAATTCATACAATGTAATACCCCGTGATTATCAGAAAGACATATTTACTGATATAAAATGATAGCAAGAGTGACTCACGTAGCCATAAATCAAAATGTAAAATGCAGAGTACTGTTGCTTTCACGTTTGATTACAATGGTATGTGAGTATAAATATTACGCATTAGCATTACTCTAACATTACTTAAATATATACCATAATTTGGATATAAATACAGATAACATAAAAACCATACAAAGATCCATAGGGACCTTCCTTCTTTGGGATATGTTTCTTATTTATTTATTTAGTTAATTTTATGAGTGTTTTGTCTGCATGTATGTAAATTCACCACGTTTGAGCAAAAGCAGCCAGTGTTTTTTTCTTTTTTTTGTCTTCTTGAGACAGGGTCTCCCTGTAGCTCCAGCTGGCCTGGAACTCACTATACAGACCAGGCTGACCTCAAACTCAGAGATGTGCCTGTCTGCCTCCCGAGTGCTGGGATTAAAGGCGTGTGGCACCATGCCCGACGCAGCCAGTGTTTTTCACCACTGAGCCATCTCTCCAGCCCCTGGGGTAGGTTTCTTAATAATTATTTTAGTTCCAAATTTAATTTTGAGTTTTCAATTTAGATAATCTAAATTAGAGGAAACCCTACACAGAACAAAAAACGGTATAAAAAATAATTTATTCTTTACTTATGTCTTCCACATATGAAGGAAATAAATACACCACTATCTGTTCAATCCTGTTTTAAAATGCATTTCTTTTTCTGTGCTGTACACAGATCCATCTTTGCCTTGCTGGTCATATTGCTGTAATGGAAAAGTAAGTCAAGTGGTATTTAGATATCAATTATGTTCTATTACCTCCTTTTAGTATGTATTTTTAACTATCAGAGGTACATAATTTATCAGTTACAAAGTGCAAATAAAATATTTATCAAAGATTCGAGCTATTAGAAGAAAATCAGGACCCAAAGTGCTTACTTATTAGCATGTGTGAAGCCCTGGATTTGATCCGGAGCACCAAAGGAAAAAAACAGGGAAATTCATTCTTGGTATAGCTGAAATAATAGTGATGGACCTAAGGAGAGGACCATAGCCTACTGAACTACTAAATTACTGTCGCTAAATGTAACAGACAGTATCGCTTCTGAACAACTTTCTGTTTATTAAGTGAAAACAACAATAACAACAACAAAAAACCCTGACAGAATGTTTCTCAAAGACAAATACAAACTGAAGCAAAGAGAGTGCCTTCAATAGGACTATTAGTACTTACCTGACTCTTTGCCAACACCCATCTGGTTTCCAACAGACTCAACTACCTGTCGAGAAGAAAGCGTTTTCAAAGCTAGGTAATCATAGCCTGCATTTGTCAACCGATAGCCCTGGACAGCTAGAAAAAAATAAAGTAAGATATTTTAGTTGTACTGTAGCAACAAGACACATCAGTTAAAGTCATAAGCATTTAGGAAATCTTAGGTGGAAAAAGAAAAATTACTCAGACTTGTAAGTTCCCAATTTCTTACTATAACTGGCATATCTTTTTTACTGTAGAATTACTTAAAAGTTTGATTCACATACAGACACAAGGCTGAGTCTGACAAGATCAACCTACAGAATAAAAGTAAGTTCAGAACATTTTATAATGATCTATTAATTTATAATGTTTTGTATGTAACTGTTATTCTCTTCATTTTTTTTCCAGTAATTACTTTTTAATTGTGTTTTATAAAAGAATTTTTTTGTGGTCTTTTTGAGACAGGGTCCCCTGCAGCTCCAGCCGGCCTGGAACTCACTATGTAAACCAGGCTGGCCTTGAACTCACAGAGATCCACCTGCCTCTGCCTCTTGAGTGCTGGGATTAAAGGCGTGTGCCACCACACCCAGCTTTTATAAAAGATTTGTGACAGGTTCCTTCAAGAGCAGCCAGTGCTCTTAACCTCTGAGCCATCTCTTCAGCCACTTGTGACAGTTTTTTTTTTTTAATTTTATTATTTTTATTTTATGTGTATGCATGTATTGCCTGCATGTAGGTAAGTACACCCATGTTGTGCAATGCCCGCGGAGGTGAGAAGAGGCTGTCGGATCCCCTGGGACTGGAGTTAGTTTTTAGCTGCCACGAGGGTACTGGAATTCGAACCCAGGCCTTCTGTAAGAACAACCAGGGTTCTTAACCACTAAGCCATCTGTTCAGCCCATGACAGGTTTTTTTTAACACCTGTCCTTCATCAAAGATTGTTTGAGAAGCAGTGATTAGAGTTCTGTGGCAAACTGCGTTTTCCAAAGGTGGTAGGAGCAATATAACTGTCCTGCTAGCTCTGCAGTGTACGTGCTACTTTCTCCACCCTCTTTGATCTGGATGGGCTCTGTGACTGTTTCTGCCCAGTTCAATATGGTAGAAGAATGTTCTAATCTTGATCTAGTGATTTGTAAACCACACAACTTGTGCATGTCATTTGAAGGACTGCTCTGAAGAAAGCCAATTATCTGAAAGTTCACAAAGAGTACATCAAAATACTTACTTTTGGTACGTTCCCAAGCTATAAGCTTATGTTTCACTAATTCTCTTAAAACTTTATTACAGCCACCATGTTTCAGGCTGGCTATAGAAGCAATCAAACTGCAGGGAACAATCTCATGGTTCTTCATGCCCATTTCAACCTGAAAGTAAAGGAATCATCATGATCTAATGGACACAAAGCCTTAGCTATCAAAACCTTGCTTAGAAACTAACTTGAAGCTTTCCTAAGTAGTCTTGCAGCTACAGTTACATGTGGCATACCAGAAACAGATTCTGAGAAATGCACAGGTAGGCAAACCTATATAGGATACAAAGTATTGATACATACTGTCACTAGGCAGTATGATCTTATTATTGAAGATACATTTTGTGGTCAAGAGAAAGACTGTTAAGGTAGCTATGACTAGAATTCCAGGACATAATTATTCTCATCTCTACCATTTTCAATTATAATTTGATAAACATAGGACTCACTGATATTGTCTCTCCACTTCAACATTAGACACTCTCTGAGTGCTTGACAAGTTAATGATGCATGCTGATACTAAAATACTTAACATATAAACATTCATCTTAAAGAACTACGATACTCCAAATATTTATTAAACAGGTACTTAATGAGAAAGCACAGTATGTAGCAGGGACTGTGTTAGCTACTAGAGAGAATTAAAAAGTATACAGTAGAACTCTTTACCCCTGAAGAATTAGAAGCAGCAGTGCAGACACAAGAATTCTAGCTGAGGGATCACTTTCAAGAAAGAAGCAAGACTTGAGATGAACTTTGAGAACATATACACAGAGAAAGGAAATCAAAGCCTATCAGGCAGAAAAAGTTTAGAAATGGTACCCATGCAAGAAAGCACTAAACACAAGGAACAGTTGGTATAGTAGTAACTGACATGTGATGGCAAGTAGATGGCACGCAAGTAAAGCCAGAAGGCACTTCAAACAAAAGGCCAAGGAGTTGTATACTAAGGAAAGTGGAAAACTCTTAAAGATGTTTTGACAAAAGAGATACGTATGAATTTAGATGTAAGATACTAATGTAGTAGGAATACAGAAATTAGCTTAGAGAAGACAAAGCTGGAGGGAATACACTAGAGAACTACATAGCATTCCAGCTGACAGGGAAAAGGAGCTTTCGAAACTTTTACCTCCTTTTCCATGTTTCGTCGCTGCCTCCCAAAGCCTCCAATACTCTTACTTTTGAGACGAGGTCTCCCTGTAACCCCAGATGGCCTGAAACTTGCTATGTAGACCAGGCTACCCTCAATCTCACAGAGATCAGTCTGCCTCTGCCTCCTGAGTGCTGGGATTAGAGACCTTCATTATCATGCCCAACCCAGCTCTTCTTGACAACCCTATTTCTGTCAAAGACACTGAGACATGAGTGAATGTGCTAAGCATAGAATGAAAGTACTTAATTCATAAATGTTACCTACTTAAAACTAATTCCCAAATCCTTGCATACAACGGCTTATAATAATCAGTGGGACTCACATCACATATTCCATTGTGTAATTATATAACACAGTAACGGAGACCATTGTGTACCAAAAGACATTGGCTCCTAAATAAACGACTTATTATGTGAATCTTACATCTATGTATTCATCTCTGTACCAGAAGATGAAGGCTAGAAAAACTGATGCTCTCACTCTAATTAAAACGTTCAGTGGCTCAGAGACACATAGTTTAGCAGGCTGTAAGGGGCTACATAATTTGGTTCTCGGCTTTTTCACGAAGTCCCCAACTATTAGATCTGCTCACACTGGCATTTCCTTTCTTTGAAAACCATTCTGTCTCGGCTTTTGCTCTTCAGTGTTACATTCTTTGGTTCCAACTCTTTCCAAGGACATCTCTGGGGTGAGTCTTTCTAGTGTGACTGCTATGATCCCCTCAATCATTCTGTCTCCTACCTGACATTTATCTAATGCCTGCCAGCGGTCAAGGGAAAACATGAACACACCACCAACTTTGTAGAGTTTGATTAAAAGAGTAAACAGGTAATATGTCTGGATCCAAGGAGTTTCTTTGATACAATTCAAAGACAGTACTTTTCTTCACTTCCGACCACATAATACGTTCTATACCGTTGGCCTTTTTATAATACCTGACATTATATTAGTAACTTATTTACCAGTTTACTTGATGACGGTGGCTATCGCCTACTTTTGACTCTTTTGAATCCTGCTGAATCGCCTAAAATTGCGACCAAACCGTGGAAAATATGTTTTTCTGAATGACCGGGGGAACATTATGCAGCTGGGTCTATGACTGTGGATCTCAATGCTTTCTGCCTAACAGATCTCCTTTGGAGGCATCTTAAACCCCTCTCGCTGGCTTCCAGGCGGAGGTTCAAAGAAGCTTTCCAGGCCACAAAGACGTGAGCGCCTCTGGAGCAAGAGAAGCAGAAAGGACCGCAATGTTTGGAAGAGGGAGGCTCTGCTTTCATTAGGGGAAGATAAGCTCCTTCTCCGCAAAAGTTTCAAAACAGATTCTGACTCCAGTGCTCTTCCCCAGGTTCCAGCCTAGGCCACGACCGTGAGCTAAGCGCACCCACTGAGCTTCCAGCAAGCTTAGAGGAACAGGGAGAGGACACCATGGGGGCGGCTAAGCGAGTTGAGTGGGCTTCCTACCGCGGTCAGGACCCTGAAGTCATCACGGCTCATGTACCGTAGCTTGGCCACATTCACCTTCCCCATGCTGGTTCAACCCCAACACGGAAATAGCGCCTTACTCCGGGGAGAGAAACAGGGCTGCTGGGTAATCTTGCGATTACCAGTGAGCTGCGCAAGCGCTATGTGTTCAAGGTCCTTGTTACTAAGCAAGAACACGTTTTACTGGTGCTGGAAAGCTCTGCTTTCGGTGTCTTAGGAATCACATAGCATGGCACAGCGATCTTTCAGCTTTTCTGTGATTATTTTACTTTTGATTAAGTTGGCGCGTTGCAAATGTTCTACACAACATGTCATGTTATTTTTCAGAGCTGCCAGGACCTGGATCCCAGAAGACCTCCGGCTGGAAGGAGCTGGAACGCTAAAGGCCTGGGTGGAGCAAAATGTTTCCCACCTCAGGTTAGGGAGGGAAAAGACTCCAGGCATCGGAGCCTGTGGGATGTCTCAAGGCACCAAGCCTGTGGGACGGGGGGGACTGCGATGCCCGGTCCTCTGCGGCCTGGCCTGCCTGGCCCTGCGTTAACTGCACTCCAGCGCCTGCGCGGCGCGAGGCCTGAGCGACCCGGCCGGCTGGGATGACAGAGCTAGGGTGGGGTGGGGTTGGGTTCTGGGGACAGGTGGAACCCGGCTGCTACTGTCATGTTTGCTACTTCCCCGTGTGCCTTTACAAAGGACTTGTTCATTTCGATGTTTGTAGAGGGCCTATTGATAAAACTTGGAGGGTCCGGGAGATGTTGAAAGGCTTTACGGGAACTTACACTTGAGCTGCAACTCCTCCCTGTGCCAAGGAAACCTGTTATCTTTGCACTCTAAACACTATACCCAAGACAAAGATGCCGTTCCTTCCTCTTTACAGCAGCAACACAATAACAACGGAACTTGTGTGACGTTGCGTTTCTTGTTTATGAACTGTATTTTAAAACTGTAAGCAGCAAATATTTTGACGTGTTCGTAGGTTAAGCGTAGATACTATTTATCACACAGGATTACGATCTGTTTTATCCTTGACCTGATTCCTCTTCAGTACAGTCTCCAAGCTTTGCATTTAAGTGTTGGAATTCAGTAACTGAAGAGTTACTTCCACCGCCTATCGCCTTTCCGGTTTTTCAAGGACCAAAGTAGTAGTTTCCTCTTCAAGAGTGCGCTTTCATAAAGCAGGCTTTAGATCTTGGAGGCAGACTGCAGACAATGCTGTCCATGTCTTTGAAGCTAGAGTAATTCTCAGAAATCATAGACTAGAAACGGAACCGTCTTCTGTCGTGTCTATGCCCTTGCCATTAGCATTTTGTGTACTTGATTACGGTTAACTAACAGACTGCTCCATTTAATGGGATTATGCTTTCTATACTTTAACAATAGATAATGTAAAATTAAAAAGTTGGGTAAGCTACACAGTTAACTTCTAGAGCAAGAATGAGATGGCAAGTGCCATCCTAACAACACTTTTAGAAAATATTACTAATGGATTGTCTTAATGCTTGTCTTAACAGTGCCCTAGACATCCACCACTAATAACTGTATTTGGATAGAATTGTTTTCCAAGTTCTGGAATGTATTAGGGGTAATTGAATCGAATGTGATGGTACATGCCTTTAATCCCAGTACTCCAGAGGTAGAGGCAGTTGGATCTCTGTGAGATCCAGGCCAGCCTGGTCTCCTTAGTGAGTTTCAGGACAGCTGGGGCTACAGGGAGACCCTGTCTCATAAGAACTCCACAACACTAGGGATAATCACATTGAGTCCAGATCTCTCATCTTTTCAATATTAAAAAAAATCTCAGTAATGAAGTCACTTATGAGACTTTTATGAATAAAAGTAAATTATTCAAGTTCTATTTAGCATTTTCCTCTCGCATGCCATACTTAGTGCTGACTAAAAGTAAAGAATATTCTTCACTCTCACCATTTATCAAATATGTATGCAAATTTTTTTTGCTAGGCCGTGGGGAAAGTTAATCCTAACAAAACTTATGAGGGAGGAATTGAATAAAAACTATTAGTATGTGGGACTGGAGAGATGGCTCAGTGGTTAAGAGCACTGGCTGTTCTTGTAGAAGACCCAGGTTCAAATCCCAACACCCACATGGTGACTAACAACTGTAACTCCAGTTCCAAGGGATCTGAAACCCTCTTCTCATCTCCATGGGCATTGCATGACATGGGCTCACTTACATACATGTTGGCAATATATGCATACACATTAAAATAATAAAAACCAACTATTAGCATGTGACAGAAAAGCCAAGGGCTTAGCATGTCAATTCCTTGTCCCATACCTCCCCACTACAATCAGACACATATATACACCTGGTCCTCACAAACCTAGGTACTAAACTCATTTAGTCTGGCATTCAGTATCTTTAACATTCTATATAATTCATTTTGATCAGCTTGTGATTTTGCCTATATTTTCTTACCCAACTCCCCTTCCTCACTACCTTTCCCTTCTACCTGTGATGCTCTTCACACCTTTTACATTTCTTTTTCCCAATCACAATATAAGGTCTACCTCCGATTCTTCAAGTTGTGTACCCCATAAAGCTTTTACTATTTATATTAACTTCTTAGGTCTGCTGTAAAAAATTAGCACATATGTGACTTAAAGCAGTAGAAATTGATTCTTCAATAGTTCTGGGGGACAGAAGTATGAAGTAATTTTTACTGGGTCAAAATCCAAGTGTTTCTGTTAAGTGAAATAAACCAGACTTGGAAAGACAAATGCCACATGTTTTCGTCTGTGTGCAGAACCTAGATTTTAAATCACATATACTTGTATGTATGTATGGTGTGTGTTTCTGTATGTGTGTAGGTCATAACTCTAGAAAGGGGATCATGAAAGGGGAGGAAGAGCTTAGGGGGTGCGTGGGAAACTGTATTGAAATACATGTGATAAGGAAGCAGAAGGGAGGACTAGGTCAGTGAATAAAATGAATCAGCTTGAGGGGGAGAGGCTTGGGGGTGGACAATGAGATGAATGAGAAAAAAGTATAAGGATACATGTATGAAGAAGTCATGATGAAACCTGTCATTTTGTATGACCACCTAAAAATAAGAAAATAATCATAACCATTGGCAGGACCAACATAGACAAGACTAAGTAGAAAAACATAAGACGGGATATACAGGAATGGACAGGAAATACGAAGCCCTTTGGATTGCACTTAACACTTTCCAAAAACCATCCAAAACAGAAAAGGCACTAAACAAGCGATAGACTAAAACCTTGTCAAGTGACTACAATCAGCCTTTGCCATTACCATCTGCCACTTGTATTGGCACCAAATAGCCATCGTTCTCAATGATTCCCTTGTATTTTCATCTCAAAGAGCAATATTTCCATCAATGGGCTCAGCCAGAATTCAGTTGAACAGTAAACTATGGTTGCTATTTATTTCACAGGGATAGAGCCCTGGAAAACATGAAGATGTTAAGCTAAGATCTGGGTTATGCTACCAGACAAGTCATGGAGATTCACAGGCACACCAGCGGAGGGTGAGAACAATCTATGATAGAAAGCAGCTGAGAATAGTGGGCTAATGAATGTCAATTGTGGCCATTATAGCCAAAGCCTGCTGCAGTGATGGAGTTAAAGTTTGTGTCATTAGCCTTCCTCTTCTAAGATACCTGATGAAGATATGCTTACTAGAATTCTGAAGCTTCTAGACCTTAAAGAGGCGGATCCATGCCGTATAAGAGTTGGAATGTTGTACACATTGCATTGCACCATTCAGGTCACCTCTTTAGGAATAAAGTACTCTCACTCACAGTTATGGGGCTGCTCTCAGCCTGTGCTGTAAACTTTAAAATGATGTTTTCCTAATATTCTGGCATTCTCACAAGTTTTGAACACCCCAGTTAGGCACTCATCTGCACCATTGCTTTAAAAGATGTTCCTAGCCGTACTCCTCCTCTGTTTCTTATCTTGTGACGTTCAAACACACCAGTGAATCCCCTCATAACTTTGGTAGTATATATACTCCACTTTTACCTTCAATAAGAGTTCATTGCTTGTTTTCGCTCTACAATCCTCATTTACCTATTTAATCCCTTTCCACTGGCACTCCCTGAATAGAGCTCCACCCCTGAGTGTGTTGTGCCTGCCTCTCTCAGGACCTGCTCTACAGTGTTATTCCATGTTTGCACCAGACTCATCTAAAACAAAACAAGCAAAAACCAAATTCTTGAGTATAGTCATCATTGTTAGAGTGTGATAGAATATGCATACAGAAACCCAGATTATAGCACTTAAATGGTAAATCCTATTGTTCTTAGTCTACAGATGTATACAGCATGTTACTACTGGACTGAATGCTCTAGGTAATTGTGTATCTGAACAAAGAAATGCTTTAGTAAAAACTACAGAGGAGAAAAATGGTACACCTATGTAGAGCTTTTACCATCAGTGGAATTTTCAGGCCTGGAAGTTTGGGTAAATGAGTGAATGATGAATGCCACTTTAGACTTGCTAATCACTGCACACTAGGCTACACTACATTTATTTAAAAAAAACCCTTTCAATAATCAATATTATCTATGCAGTTATTAATCTTGAATCTCAACTTAGACTAAGAAGCACTTGGGAAAATAATAAAGCACTTGTCTAGGTATCTTTCAAGGTTTTTTCCAGGGAGAATTAATTAAAGTACAAAGACCTGCCTAGAATGTGGACAGTACTCGCCCAGAGGCAGAACTGAAGTAAAAGAAATCTTCCCCTCTCATGGTTCTCTTTCTAGTTTCATTACACAAACACACACACACACACACACACACACACACACACACACACCTTTATATCTAGGGTCTATATATGAAAGAGAATATGTACTTTGTGAGTCTGACTTATTTTAGTTATAATGATTTCCAGTTCTGTCCATTTTCAATGCAATTATCATTTCAGTTTTTATGATAAACACAACTCCATTGTGTAGAATACTAGACTTTCCTTATCCATCTGTGGTGGTGATGAATGTTCATTTGTCTCTGCTGCCTGGCTGTAGACACAACGTATCCTGCTGCCTCATCCACTGACTGTACCTCAGACCACGAGCCAAAATAAGTCTTTAAGTTGCTTTTTTCGGATATTTTTCGTGGATATTAGGCTTTCTGGCACCATTTGTTGAAAAATTTTTTTCCACCAATGTATGTTTCTGACACCTTTGTCAAAAGTCAGGTGGCTGTAGCAGTGTTCAACTGGACCCTCTTTCCTATTTCATTCATCTGCATGCCTGATTCTATTCTGGTACCATGCTGTCCCTGTCACTATGATTTTATTGTACAATTTGAGGTTAGATATTGTGATACTGCTAGATCTTTCTTTCTGCTTAGGATTGCTTTAGCTATTTAGATTTCTTGTGTATGGTTGGTTATACATGGTTTTTAGGAATGCCATTGGAATTTTGATAAGGCTTGTGTTGAGTCTGAATTACACCTTTGGTTAAATAGCAATCTTCACAATAATTTCCAATTCATCAGCGTGGGAGGCTTTTAGGATTTTCTTTCTAGTTCTGTAAAGAGTGCCACTGGGATTTTGATGAGGATTGTGTTGAGTCTATACCACACTTTTGGTAAAATAGAAATTTTCACAATAATGTTCAGTTCATCAGCATGGGAGGTTTTTCCATTATCTAAAATCTTCAGTTTCTCCAGTGCCATAAACTTTTCATCATAGAGGTCTTTCACATCATTGGTTAGATTTATTCCTAAATATTTTTAGTGCTATGGGAATTTTCCCCCAATTTATTTTTAGAAATTTAATTTATTTTATGTGTATGAATGTTTTGTCTGCATGTAGCTGTACCCATGTCATGCAGTGTCCACGGAGGCCAGAAGAAGGCATTGGGTCCCCTGGAAATTAAGTTGTGGATGGTTGTTAGTCCCCATGTGGTGCTGGGAATTGAACCCAGGTCCTCTGGAAGAGGAGTCAGTGCTCTTAACTTCTGAGCCATTTCTCCAGCTCCCCCCCACCGCCCCATTTCTTTCTCAGCAAATATGTTATTGGTGTATCAAAAAGGTACTGACTTTCTACATTGTTTGTGTGTCCTGCTACTTTGCTGCAAGAATTTGTCAGATCTAAGCATTTTCTGTTGGAGTTATAGAGTATTTTGAGTATAGGATCATGTCACCTCCAAATAGTGATTATTTAGCTTCTTCCTATTGTATTTATGGTCCCTTTCTTTCTTTCTTTCTTTCTTTCTTTCTTTCTTTCTTTCTTTCTTTCTTTCTTTCTTTCTTT
>NW_008335824.1:1690503-1694868 GCF_000622305.1 Nannospalax galili | reverse complement strand
TCTATCTATCTATCTATCTATCTATCTATCTATCATCTAATTTTGGTCTTTTTGAGACAGGGTCTCCCTGTAGCCCCAGCTGTCCTGGAACTCACTATGTGAGACCAGGCTGGCCTTGAAATCACAGAGATTTGCCTGCCTCTGCCTCCTGAGTGCTGGGATTAAAATCTTTTTTATTTTTAAAATTATTTTTATTTATGTGTATGAGTGTATTGCCTGCATATATGTAAGTGCACCCGTGTCATGCAGTGCCTGTGGAGGCCAGAAGAGGGCATCAGATTCCCCTGGAACTGGAGTTAACAGACGGTTGTTAGCTGTCATGTGAATGCTGGAAACCAAACCCCAGTCCTCTGCAAGAGCAGCCAGTACCTCTTAATGGCTAAACCATCTCCACAGCCATGGTCCTTTTATTTCTTTTGTCTTACTGGTCTACCAAAGACTCCAAGTACTATATTGAGTAAGAGTAGAGATAGTGGGCACCTTTATCTTGTTCCAGATTTTAGAGGAAGTGATCTGAGATTCTCCACATTTAGTATAATGTTTGTTGTAAGTTTGTCATATATAACGTTCACTACTTCAGATATGTCCTTTATAGTCTCAGTATCTCAGGAGTTTTATCATGAAGGTATCCTGAACTTTTTGAAATATTTCTGCATTATTGAGTTGATCACATGCTTTACATCTTTAAGAGTATTTATATAATGGATTACATTATTTGATTCGCATATATTGAGCCCACCTCAATCCAAGAGGTGAAACAGTTATGATATATGAACTTTTTAAGGTGTTATTAAGTAATTCTTCAAGTATTTTACTGAGAATTTTTACATCTTATAGTCATGAGGGAAATTAGTTTACAATGTTCGTGTGTGTGTGTGTGTGTGTGTGTGTGTGTGTGTGTGTGGTGTGTGTATTTATCTAGTTTTGGTATTGTGGTAATACTGACTTCACAGTATGGGCTTAGTAGTGTTCTTTCTAGATTAATTTTATAGAATATATTGAGAATTATTGGAGTTAACTCTTCAAACTTGGTAAAAATTCAGTAGGGATGTGCTACATCATGAGCTTTTCTTTGTGAAGGAGGGAGTGGATGTTTTATAACTGCTTCAATTTACTTGCCTGTTATAGTTATACTTAGGTTGTTTATATCTTCTTGATTTTATTATGGTTGGTCATGATTGTTTACCATTTAAGTCATTTCTTCAAATTTTTTCCATCTTTTTGAATATAAGTTTTCAAAGTATTCCCCGAGGCTCCAAATTTCACTGAAATCTGTTTTAACAACTCCCTTTTCATCTCTAATTTTAATAATTGGAGCCTTCTTTTTCCTTTGGTTAGGTGTTTGTAAATTGTAACTTTTCAAAGAAACAACTCTTTGCTTGACTGAGTCCATGTGTTATTCTTTTAATTCTCCATTTCATTAATCTTTGCCCTAATCTGTTGCTTGCCATTGACTGTAATTTAGATTGGTTGGTTCATATTTTTAAGACTTTGAAGTGCATTATGAGATTATTTATTAGAGATCTCTGATTTTTAATGTGAGCACTGTTAGATATGCTCTTCCCTCTTAGGGAGGGAAGCTGTATCTCAGAGGTTCTGGTGAGTTCTGGTATTATTTTAATTTGATTCTGGGGATTTTTAAATTTCCTCTCTGGTTTCTTCAATGACTCCCAGTTCATTCAAAAGTACATGGCCATTCTTCAAGTATTTGTGTAGTTTCTATGGTTTCTTTTGGTGTGTAGTATTAGTTTTATTCCATTGTGCTCTTATGAGATATAATGAACTATTTAAATTCTTTTGTAGTTGCTAAAGCTTGCTTGTGGCCTACATATGATCAACTTTAAAGAAGGGTCCATGGACTGCTGATAAGAATGTGTAATCTCTATCTGTTGGAAGGAATATTTTGTAGACATTTGTTTAGTCCTGTTAATCTATGACTATAGTTTAGCTCTGAAGTTCCTTTGTTGATGTTTAGTTTGGAAGGCCTATCTTAAGATGAGGGTGGGGTATTGAAGTTATCTATTCAAGACATATCTAGCTTTTCATTCCTTTTAGTGTTTGTTTTAAAAAATTGGGAGTCCCAACATTTAATACATATATTTACAAGTATTATATTTTCCTAATGAATTGCCCATGTTATTAATATGCAGTGACCTTCTTTATCTCTTCTGCCTTTGGTTTGAAGTTTACCAAACTCATATCTTTTTATTTCTTCATAGTGTTTTCATATCTTTTAGGATGAATGTATCCCCCAGTTTTTTTTTAATTTTCCCCCATTCCTACTGTTTTTGTTTTTTAAAATTTTGTGTAAAGCTTCCTGATAAATTGCCTCTACTTGGGTTTGTGGTCCCCACTGCTTTTTAGGAAGCAAGCTGATGACAATAATAGATGTAATGATTTGACACCATTCCTGGTGTTAACTTTCAGTAGAAGACACTGTCTACTTCATTTATGTCCCTGATAAAATTCAGAGACAACAGCACTAGGGTACTGATTGGGGAAACTTTACAATTTTTTTTATTGCTAAGGATATGAGTAGTTAAGGAGTGAAAAGAGGCCGGCATAGGAAAAGGGGAGACAGCAAACTGTGAATGAGAGGAAATGTGTGAAAGGTATGAAAAGCAATACAGAAACTATTATAGAATATGTGCACAAAAAGAAAGACCTGTCATAAGTTACAGGTGAGATACTTGCTAGAGCAAAACAAACAGTTTAAGTACAAAAATATAAATAAAAATTAGAAAATAAAACAGAAGATATTATTGCATGGATTGGCATTTCTTCCTAATTGGGGTGAATGTGGTTTCTACCACCCACTGGCTTGCCTATTTGTAGCAGGCCCTGCAGAGGTTGAGGGCTGCTAACTCAGCAATTTAAGCAAGTTAACTTGGCATGTCCTTCCTGCCAAGGAGTTAGTATGTGGAATTCCACTTTCTTTAGGAATTCTGCAGTCTGGGACCCCTTGCCTGCTTGTTAACAACCTTTCTAGTGTGCTGGAAATCTACTTTTTTATGAGGAGGTTTTTGTGGCTGAGGCTCTGAGGAGATGGCTTGACCACCTATGTGTTGACCTTTGTCACTGGACAGTCTTCTTTTGGCATGGTCTCAGCTGCTATCCATGTGTTCCCTGTCCACTGCCTACACCTTCATGCCTTACAGGTATTGCCTGAAAATGCCTGCTTCTGTTTATGAGCCTGTACCAAGTTCAGCATACTTTTGGTGTTCCTTTGTTAGTTGGTGCTCATCCAGGCAGTGGTGGGAGTCAGTCCCTCTAAGTTCACTCTTCATAGTGTATCTGTGCATGTGAAGCCAGGCTTCAGTTTGGGGCCATTCCTGGCTGCTGCTTTTTGGATGTTTTTTTTATAAATCTCACCTTGGTTTTGAAACAAGGAGTAGAGAGGGGACTTCCTTGAGTACAGTGGCTTTCTCACCAGGTGAGCATAACTCAGGAGATTAGGGTTCTAGACAATCAAAGGTCACCAAAAGTCATTCTGGGCTAGGCCAGTGGATTCTGGGTCCTTTGCCTCAAGGACTCGAAGAATTAATTCCAGAAAGGAGTTTTATTGAAATTGAGAGCAGGAGTGGATCACAAGAGAAGGTTGCCACTAAGGGTCTTAATCTAGGGGTTAATAAAGCTTTACTGGTTTGGAGCGAGGGGGATGAGTTGGTGAGTCCAGTAGCCCACCCACAAGGTGTTCATGTGCCTCTCAATTCAAGTGTCTGAACTGGAGTTTTGGATCTCCCTTTAAGGGCCAGTGAAATATATGATCGTGTACTGCTTCCGGGTATGAATATAAGTTCCCAGAAAAACCTTACTTCAGACTGGACTTACTCCTGCAAGGCTGATGGTAGAATAGTAAATAGTCCTGTAAGTTTAACTGGTCAAGACTATAAAATCTCTAGTCTGTTGAAAGACCCATCTTTCCAGTGACACTGGTCAATCACCTGGTGATAGAACCACTCCTAGGAAAGCAGGTTCAACTTAAGTTATGCTAAATAGATGGGTAGAATACCTGGTGTGTTAATGAAGCAGCAAATTTTTCCTGCCTGGAATCCCACCTTCTAGAGCATAGCTTCTTGACCCACAGACTTGTAAGTCTCTGTAAATCTTCCTGCTTGTCTGAATTCTTCAGAAAAGCATAATCTCTCCTTTTCTCCTTCATATCCCTTTTCTTTTCTTTTTTTTTAATTAGAAGAAGCATTTCATTACAACAGCATTGACATATTCAATAACATTTTTCTGAGCTAGGGTACATCTTTTTCAAAATTGGCTGTACATTTTTAGGTTTACAGATGAATTATTATGCTTATACAATCTTTTACTCATTATAAACTCTATAAGACATAAAATTAAATGAGGTTCCAA
>NW_008335824.1:1687241-1690132 GCF_000622305.1 Nannospalax galili | reverse complement strand
TTCTGGTGAATCTAGTCAGCCTATCTAGAGGTCTTTGTTTTAGGAGAGTCAGCTGTTTCTCATCTAGCAGTAATCAGTTGTCTATATTCCTTTGGATAAGATTGGGGTCTGCTATTCATTTTCCCAGTTCCATGCTGGGTTACTATCTGGGAATCCATTTGGCCATCCTAGCCAACAACTCAAAAGAAGGTATCGTTTGTCTGGCATTGTTGCTTGTTATGTAGACTTTAGCTAGACCTAGGGACTCTTATGAAATTATGTTGGCCCTTTTAATCTTTGGTTATACTTTCCTTTTGCGTGTTTAAGGCCATACAGTTGGTCCAGATAAACCAATTTATTTTTACTCTTAAGGTCATTTGAGGATCTGTTCCTCAGGGGTCACATGGGCTTGGGAGGAGACCCTGGCTCCTTTCTTTTACCAGTTCCTCCTATGTGAAGATAAGTCAAAGGTCCTGCTCGACCATGGTTGGCTTCACTTGGAAGCATGGAGGAAATGATTCCTCTGTGTTGACCCTCCTCTTCAAGTCCATCTGGTGGGGTCTCCTCAGCCTCCTTTATCAAGAGGACAGGTGACCTACCACCAGTATAGGACATTTTAAGAGATGCTCATAGTCCCCAGAAACTAGTTGACCTAGGAGGGCAAGGAGTAAAAAGTGTCCTTTATGTTCCTCTGACCAAATTATTATAGACCTCAAAGTGTGTCTGTTAAACATCCAAGAAGGTTAGTTCCACCAGTCTGGTATTTTTTATTACTGTGTGTCATATAGATAAATCTTGGGCAAAGACCAGTTGTTCTCAGATAAACCTTGCCTAGGCACATATTTCTTGATCTGCTATGTATAATTTATCAGTACATTGTAGGAGTAATATGTTACTCTCTGGTTTTCAAGACTACCTAGGCATTGTTTATCTCTCACATTGTCTCACCCCGCCATCATGGTTTTCCCACTTAAGGTTCTCCCATTTTCTCCCTTTCTCCCTTACTAATACCCTTCTCCTATGGTCCTCTCTCTCTTGAGCTCCTTCTTTCCCTTTATCCCCTAAGTTCCTTGTATAATCTTCCCTCCCCCTTCCCTTAAACTAACCCAATTTTTATTCATATTTCCCTTATTAAGGCCTGTTTCCTACTGTTCTCTTTCAGGTTATTTCTTTTCCTTTACCTCCCTGTTTCCTTTCCATTGTCCTGGTTCCTGTAGTTATGTCTGGTTGCATACTTATTTATCAGAGTCTGGTTCTAGGATCCAATTAGTAGGATCGCTTAGTATAACAGTTTCTAGTTCAATCCATTTACCTGCAAATTTCATAATTTCATCTTTTTTTACTGCTGAGTAAAACTCCATCATATAAATGAACCACATTTTCATTATCCACTCATCAATTGAGGGACACTTAGGTTGCTTCCATCTCTTAGCTATTGTGAAAAGAGCAGCAACAAACATGGATGTACATGTGTCTCTGCAATAGCATGAGTTCTTTGGGTATATGCCAAGGAGTGGGTCAAATGATAGGTTCATTTGTAGTTTTTTAAGAGTTCCCCACACTGCTTTCCATAGGGGTTGAACTAGTTTGAAGCCCCACCAACAGTGGATGAGTGTTCCCAT
This sequence comes from Nannospalax galili, assembly GCF_000622305.1. Taxonomy (NCBI): domain Eukaryota; kingdom Metazoa; phylum Chordata; class Mammalia; order Rodentia; family Spalacidae; genus Nannospalax; species Nannospalax galili. The sequence continues at coordinate 1,688,531 of NW_008335824.1, read as the reverse complement.
TTCCCCACATCCTCTCCAACATTTGGTATCATTTGTTTTCTTGATCTTAGCCAGTCTGACTGGGGTGAGGTGAAATCTTAAAGTGGTTTTAATTTGCATTTCCCTGATTATTAGTGATGTTGAACATCTTTTAAGATGTTTCATAGCCATCTTTACTTCTTCTTTTGAAAACTTTCTGTCAGCTCCTTAGCCCATCTTTTAATTGATTTGCTTCTTGTTATAGTTCTCTGTTTTTGAGTTCGTTATAAATTCTGGTTATTAAACCTCTGTCGGATGTGTCACTGGTGAAGATTTTCTCACATTCTGTGGGTTTTCTCTTCACTTCCTTTGTTGCTTCTTTTGATTTACAGAAGCATTTTAGTTTAATGAGGCCCATTTGTAGATTCTTGATCTTGTTTCCTGAGCATTAGATGTCAGGTTTAGAAAATCCTTTCCTACACCTATATCTTGTTTGTAGGTTTTTCCCAAAGTTTTCTTCTAGTAATTTCATACTTTCAGGCTTTACATTGAGGTCTTCGAGTCATTTGGAATTGACTTTTGTTCAGGGTGAAAGATAGGGGTTTAGTTTAGTTTCATTCTTCTGCAAGTGGAGATCCAGTTTCGCCAGCACCATTCACGGAACATGCTGTCTTTCCTCCAGTTAATGTTCTTGGCCCCTTTGTCAAATATCAGGTGGCTGAAATTGCATTTGCTCAAATTCGGGTCTTCAATTTTGTTCCATTGGTCTATGGATCTATTTTTGTGCCAGTACCATGTTGTTTTTATGACTGTAGCTCTGTAATGCAGCTTGAAATTTGGTATAGTAATCCCCCTGGCATTGCTCTTATTGCTCAGGGTTGTTTTGGCTATCCAGGGTCCTTCTTGCTTCCATATGAATCTTAGGTTGGTTTATTCCAATTCTGTGAAAAATGTCATGGGGATTTTGATTGGCATTGCGTTGAATCTATATATGACTCTTGGTAGGATGGTCATTTTCACAATAGTAATTCTTCCAATCCATGAGCAGGGGAGGTCCTTCCATCTTCTGATATCTTCCTCAGTTTTTTTCTTTAAAGATTTAAAAATTTCACTGTAGAGGTCTTTAATGTCTTTGGTCAGGTTTAATCTGAAATTTTTGAAGCTCTTGTGAAAAGGAGTGTTTCCATGTACTCTTTCTCTGATTGTTTTTTATTGGTATATAGAAAGGCTACAGACTTTTGTAGATTAATTATGTAATCTGCCACTTTACTGACAGTGTTAGTCATTTCTAGGAGTTTTTGGTGGAATTTTGGCATTTCTTAGATATAATAT
>NW_008335824.1:1686801-1687229 GCF_000622305.1 Nannospalax galili | reverse complement strand
TATCATCTGCAAAAAGGGGATAATTTGATCTCTTCTTTTCCAATTATTACTCCTTTAATTTCCTCCTCTTCTCCTATTGCTCTTGCAAGAGTTTCAAGTACTATGTTAAAGAGAAGTGGGGATAGTGGACAGCCTTCTCTGGTTCCTAATTTCAATGGGAATGCTTCCACTTTTTCTCCATTTAGAATAATGTTGGCTATGGATTTGTTATATATGGCTTGAATTATGTTGAGGTATGTTCCCTCCAGTCCAATTCACTCTAGGACTTTGAACATAAATGCATGTTGAATTTTGTCAAAGGCCTTCTCTGAATGTATTGAGATGACCATGTGGTTCTTGTCTTTGAGTCTATTTATGTGATTTATTACGTTTATTGACTTACCTATATTGCACCATCCCCGCATCTCTGGGATAAAGGCAACTTGTTC
>NW_008335824.1:1678659-1685433 GCF_000622305.1 Nannospalax galili | reverse complement strand
CCTCCAAACCTGTATGGTTCATGGCTTTCTTTCCTTCTCCTGACCATTCACCTCCTCCAGGAAGCTGCCAAGATTACCAGCTCACCTGCCCGGAGGATTTTTCCTTAAAATTCTAATAAAATTGTAAAAGCTTCCATTTGGGTCCATTCTTAAATTATTTTATGAAGAGACTAAGATATATACCAGTGAGCCACGTGTCTGATCACCATGCAGCCTCCAAACCTGTATGGTTCATGGCTTTCTTTCCTTCTCCTGACCATTCACCTCCTCCAGGAAGCTGCCAAGATTACCAGCTCACCTGCCCGGAGGATTTTTCCTTAAAATTCTAATAAAATTGTAAAAGCTTCCATTTGGGTCCATTCTTAAATTATTTTATGAAGAGACTAAGAACCATCTAGGGGATGCTCTTTTTCCCATTTCACTGATCAACTGATTAGACCTTCATTGATTGTGGAGAGTTTGGAATGTTGCAGGTCCAGAGCCTAATTATCATTTATTTTGAGTCATCTTTAACCTCCTAAATAGCTACTCCTTGGCCACCTCTATTTCTGACCTAACATCCCATAACTAACAGGTAAAAACCCTTTTGGAATGTATTACCTTAGCAGACTACCAGGTCCCACCAATCAAAAGGCTAAGGATGTCATCAGATAACATCTGAGACCTATAGTAGAACCCGCCCCAGCACACTTTGCCATGAGTTGCCTACTGAATGTATCCACCAATGTATTTGAAAAGTGTCTTGATTTATGACTTTTCTCTGGTTCTGTTACTATAAAAATGTAAGGCCTCTGTTACCATGCTGGAACATGGTATTTGGCATAACCTAAATCTGTATTCCCAGGCCATGGTCACTCATATTTGGCTCCAGAATAAACCATCTCATTATTCTTTTGAGGTGAGGTTTATTTCATCGACACAGGCACCTGAGCTCATAGTTGCTAAAAAAAGGGAGAAGAAAGATAAAAACAAGAAACCAGAACATGACCTTGTGCCCTTAAACAGTTTTGGTATTTCTGGCTTCTAGTCAGGAAGAACTGCAGATGTAACCAATGACATTTCTGGTCAAGGCAAAACTGGTTGTCAAGGACAATAATGAGAACTGTTCATTTTTGAGGTCATTGTCCTAAACTTACTTATTAGCCAAGGTCTTCTAGAGGAAGAGAACTAATAGAATGAATATATATTAAAGAGGTATTTATTAGATTGGCTTATAGGAAAGACATCTGGGTAGTCCAACAATGATATCTCACTTTGGTGAGAGGCCAACGACTTGGTAATTTCTCAATCCACAGGCTGAGTGCCTCAGCAGTCCTAATCTGGTTTTGAAGGCTCAGATTATTAGAGAATGACTGGTCTTCAGCTCACATTAGAAGTTCAAAAAAGAAAAAAAAAGGGTTCAGATATCAGTAAAGAGATGTAGTAGCAATGGGGTAGATGAAGTTGCCAACAAGGCAAGCAGACGGTTTCCTTCTCCCATCTCCTTTTATCTGGGCTGCTACCAGAAGGTGAGGCCCATATGTAGGGTATGTTTTCCCACTTAAATCATATCAAGAAAATCTCTTACAGAAGTGCCCAGTGGCTTGGTTTTCAGTTGATTCTAGATCCAGTCAACTTGACAAACAAGATTAACCACAACGTGCCCAATGGATTTCTTTCTTCTGTTCTCATCTGTTCACTTCTTTTTCTTCAGCTCTTTCTCTCATAGAAATAGAGTTTATTATTTTTAATCCTGACTCCTCTTCTTCACTGTGTAACACAGTGTGGGAATGACTTTTCTGGGGCAAAATCTCAGTTTGGTTTTGATATCACCAAGCCTGCTAGGCCTTGGGCTCCCTTTGTAATCTAAACATAGAGCTTTAATTCCTTATGACCCGTCCTTGCCCTTGACCCAGAATAGTGTGTGTGTGTGTGTGTGTGTGTGTGTCTGTCTGTCTGTCTGTCTATGTGAGTGTTGTGAAAATATCAAGCACTGGATGCAGCAAATATTATTATTGGAAGCAATGAATTATCCTATTTGTGCGTAAACAGCAGGTCGAGGTGGATTGATAACACGTTTGTACTTTTGCTTGCTCTTCTGGGTCAGTAGGTGTCAGAAAGGGAAGATCCTCTGATAAGAAAGGTTTCTCATTCCTCTCCTATGTCATGTAAGATGTCCTGCTTAAATAAATTCAGAACAAAGCTTTTGTTCAAGAAGACAGCTCAAGAGTAATGAGAAGCAGCAAGTTCACAGAACATGCTGGGCTCACTCCTGGTTTTAAATGAAGTGAACTGGTTAGGCCTCCTTTGTTCAGGTACCGCAGTGAAATGGCATCTCTCCCCTGAAAAACAGATGCAGGTTCTAGTCCACCATCCTACTCAGAAACACTGGTGAGTATGCTACATTTTAACATGAAAACATTGTTCACAAGAAGTTTTCAGGAACGCAGACTTCATATAAAATGTAATGTTAAACCTTCAGTAGGAAATGGTCAAATAGATAAAATTCAAATAAGATTAAAAAACTGGAATGGTGACTTCATTAGCTAAAGAGTTCTTTAAAAAGTCTGTTGATGTAAAACATAAATATGTAGCTATTAATTCACTTATGTTGATAGGTTAAAACTTTATTATGAAGAGTTATCTATAGAAAAACTAATTTAGTACACAACTGCTTCAAAATACATTTTCTCTAAGTTAAAAATTGCTAAAATAGGTTCTAGTTACATTTAATGAAAGGCAGCCAGCACACCAGACCTCCAATTGGTACAATTCTTCCCCATAGGTAAGTTTATAAATACCTTTAAATATTTGCAGAAATTTCAACATGCTCTTGAAAGTTTAGATATGAGGTTCTTTCATGCTGGTTTTGGAAGTTCCATGTCCTTGAGACAGGTTCATGTGGCTTTCCATTTATTAGCTGTCCCTTTTCAAACAGGTACCCAGAGATTGCAATTGTTCTGTCTCTTCAAATTTTCATCTTTGTTAAGCTGCCATTGACAGTTAAAGGCCATTCTGTAAATGTTAGAGTTAGCTTTTTAAAACAACAACAGGGGTTTCCATAGTCACTATTAGTCCAATATGACAAACTTGTTTCTGAACCTAGGGTGTGCTTGTCAAGGAAGTCACAGGTTGGCACTAATTGATCTGTGGTTGTTGCCTGAATATCAGTCATGTTGAGCTTATTTGTTTTTCTAAAATATCTAATGTACGTTAAGCCTGTGTGAAATAAAGCTTTCACAGTGTAGTCCATCCAAAAATAGCTTGTTGGCTAGCCGTTTTTAGACCTTCCACCATTTCTGTAAATATTAGTGGTGGTACATTCTATGCCTCTTGTAAAATGACTGAAACAACTGATTCAGTTCATGAATAAATTGAACCCACCTCTTGGGTTTTCCCTCATGACTCCTGCTTTTAGGAATTTTCCTGCCCCTGTAATTCAAGCTTGGTGAATAAAAGAAAGTGAGGTGTAATGAAAATTATGCTTTTTTTTGAAACAGTGTCCTGTGTGGCTCAAGCTGGCCTCAGACGTATAGTTGAGGATGGCCTTGAACTCCTGATCTTCCTGCCCCACTCTCAAGTGTTTGGAGTGCTTGACACATGCAGGTATGTGCTGCCGTGCCCAACAAAGTTGTACCATTTTATAGTCCTTGTTTTTATTTTGGCTCAGATGAAATGTCTAAGAATCTGAAAATGTATCATTCAAAACTCTTACTGATTTTAACATTAGTTTCTTAAACGTTGTTATTTATGCATGTTTAAATTGTTTAAGATATAATTTATAAAGACTATTTTTATTTTACATATTTATATTTTATTTATTTTTATTTTATGAGTGTTGTGCCTGGATGTATTTAAGTGTACCACATACATGCAGTGCCCGTGGAGGCAAGAAAAGGCATCAGATCTCCTGGAACTGGAGTTATGGACTGTTGTCAGTTGCCATGTGAATGCTGGGAATTGAACGCAGCTCCTCTGCAGCAAGTGCTCTTAACCATGGAGCCTTCTGTCCAGCTTCCTATTTTTATTTAAAAAAAATATTCACATGACACTTTTTTTTTTTTTTTTTTTTAGTTTTCTGAGGAACTGCTATACTGACTTCCATAGTTGATGTATAAGTTTATATTCCTACGGTGGATAAATGGATATAGAAAATGTGACCTATATACACAATGATGCATTACTCACCCATAAAGATAAATGAAATCATAGCATTTGTGTAAAAATGGATGGAGCTGGAGATCATCACATTAAGTGAAATAAACCAGACTCAGAATGACAAACAGCACACCTTTTCCCTCATCTGATGAATCCAGATTTTAAAAAGATATGGAAGTAGAAGGGGGGCTATTTGGAAGAAGGGACCAGGGAGAGGGGAGACAAGAGAGGGTAATGAGGTATGAAGAAGATGAAAGTAAATGATATGTGTGAAAATTTTACAACGAAACGCATTATTTTGTGCAGTGAACATATGTTAGTTTAAAGTATATCCATACACAGAATTTCATATTAAATCTTTTTAATATTCATTTGTTATTCTGAACTTTTTACTGATTATTGGTAGAATCTATCAATTATCCCAAATTTCTATTCTTTCCTTTTTCCTTTTTGCAATAAAAGCTACCAATTACCAGCTGAACATGTGAGTCCTGAGCTAGTGTTTACATTTTCCAGTCTTATTCGAGTGAGTTTTGGGTTCTGTATCTAAGATTTTATCAATAGGATGTCAATATAAATGATAAAAACAGGGTGAGCCTTGCCTTTAAAAAACTGGGCATATGGTTTCCTCTGTTTGTCCTCCTAATCTCCTGTGGGTTGGACGGGCTTTCAGCCACACAGATGAAGATAAGGTAGGCCACTCATCCTTGGGTGAGCCCATGGAGCAGGCTGCCTTCTCCCTCTGCACCACCTGTCTACTCTAAATATCACGAGAGTGAGCAAAGCACAAGACTTGAGTCTTTGGTTAATGAAATTAGTTCACACCCTCACTAATGTAGATAGGAATTTAAATGAGTATGAGCCTAATCAAGAGTCAACAATCACGGCAAATATTTTATTAGAGAATTGTATGTAAAATTATTAACCAAGTATTAGAGAACAGTTATCCTTTTAAGTATAGGAGTTTGTCCTGAACATGGAGCTTGCCATTTTGGCTAGACTGACTGGTTAGTAAGTTCCAGGAATCCTCCAATTTTCACACTTCAAGTGCAAAGGTTGTATGTTTGTACCACTGTTCTTCTGACATGGGTCCTCTAGCTTTTTTTTTTTTTTAACGTTTAAAAAAGATCTCCACTTTGTTGTTAAAATACACAGTTTCATACAGAAAAATTCATTTTAAGGCAATTGACATTGAGACGTTTTTACATGCATTTCTAATCTCTATATATATGAGTATTACTGGTCACAGTTACTTACTTTCTGAGTTCCTTGGCATCTGAGCATGAACGTAAACTCGTCAGATAGACAGCCTTCCTCCCCAATAGAGCCTCCATACTCTGCCATCCCTGCCACTGTCCACTGTGCTGTCAGCACCCCCATCTATTCCCCGCTATCTGCCCTTCTGGTAAATCTAGTCAGCCAGAGGTCCCTGTTCCAGGAGGATCAGCTGTTCCTCATCTATGGCAATCCATTGTCAGTATTCCTTTAGATAGAATTGGGGTCTGCTGTTCATTTTTCCAATAGTATGTTGGGTTACTATCTGGAAGAGCCTTTATCCATCCTGGCCAACAGCTCGATTGAAGGTGTTGCCTGTCTGGCTTTGCTGTTTGTCAAGTAACTTTTAGCTACATATATGTATGCTCATGTGAAATTATATTGGCCCCTTTAACCTTTGGTTATACTTCCCTTTTGGGTGTTAAGGTCATACAGTTGGCCCAGATAAACCAATTTATTTTTACTCTTAAGGCCATTTGAGTATCTGTTCCTCAGGGGTCAAATGGGCTTGGGAGGCTCCTTTCTTTGACCAGTTCCATCTATGTGAAGATAAGTCAAAGGTCATGCTCAACCATGGATGGCATTACTTGGAAGCATAGAGGAAATGTTTCCTCTATGTTGACCTTCCTCTTTGTAGACTGGACACTGGTTCAAGTCCATCTGGTGGGGTCTCCATGGCCTCCTTGACCAAGAGGACAGGTGACTCGCCACAGTTACATGACATTTTGAGAGATGCTCATAGTCGACTGGAGCTTTTTCAACCTCAGAGGGCAAGGATCAAAAACTGTCCTTTATGGTCCTCTGACCAAATTAGTATAGGCCTCAAAGCATGGCTGTTAGACATCCAAAAAGGTTAGTTCCACCAGTCTTGTATTTTTAATTACCTGTGTGCTATGTAGATAAAGCTTGGGCAAAAACCAAATGTTCTCAGATAAACCTTGCCTAGACATGTATTATATTCCTTGAGCTACTTGTATGTGTATATTCAGTAGGTTGTTTGATTAATATGGTTCCCTCTGGTTTTTTAAAACTAGCTAGACATTATTTATCCCTTCAATTGTCTAACCTGTCCACCACGGTTTACTCATTTAAAGTGCCCATTTTCCCCATTTCTCCCTTAATAATACCCTTCTCCTATTATTCCACCTCTCTGAAGCTCCTTCTTTCCCTTTATCCTCAAGGTTCTTTGTATAACCCTTCCTCCCCTCTATCCTTAAAATAATCCCAGTTTTTATCCACATCTCCCTTATTAACACCTATTTCCTACTGTTCTTCTCTTTTAGATTCTTTCTTTTCCTTCACTTCCTTGGTTCCTCTTCATTATCCTGGTTGGTTCGTGTAGCTATGTCTGGGTACATTTTC
>NW_008335824.1:1674928-1675364 GCF_000622305.1 Nannospalax galili | reverse complement strand
GGGATATGTTATTTTGGTTTTTCATGTTATTATTTTTTCTCTGTGATTTTGACATGTGAATTTCTTTTGTAGTTTCTGACTCTTATGTGATACTCGGGCCTTCAAGTTTATGTCTGCTTCTTTTTTGAACTTTATGTGTCTTTGTGGTTTGCTTTTTGGGGTATGAAGAGCTGGTTCATCTAAGCTTCTGATTCTCTCTTTTGATTTTATATTGTCGTGGCCGGATTGATTTTGTCTTCAGGAGTTCCGTGGTGGCCCAATTCCAATGTGGGTCAGAAGTTTTCAGACTTTCTCCTTAGGTCTGGAATCTTCTAAGAATGATTTTGGCCTCAGGAACTTGGGTGTTGGACTGACCTGATATCCTGGCTGTGTCTTTGCCACGCAGGGATGCAAAGGCAGATGGGGTGAGAATAAGCCCCAAGATTTCCCAGGGAGT
>NW_008335824.1:1610204-1674874 GCF_000622305.1 Nannospalax galili | reverse complement strand
AAGGCAGATGGGGTGGGAAGAAGCCCCAAGATTTCCCAGGGAGTGGATTGAGTAGCTGGGTTGTACTGGATGCAAAGGATCAGGGAGAGGAAAGGTAAGCCTCGGAGCCCCAGAAAGAGGCTGTCAGCCCCAGAAAGAGGCTGGCGGGTGTTGCAGGACCAGGGAAGTAGAGGGAGGTGAGGGCGGGGCCAGGTCTAGAAGCAGTGCTCCTGGGGCCTAAGGAAGGCACTAAGTTGGTCTCGGTGAAAAAGATCAGGAATCAGTATTGGTTCCCCAGCTGTCTGGGGACCCAAGACCAGGAATGGCACAGGGCCCAAACCCAGAGCAGAGAATGGGGGGGGGGATGGAAAGGCGAATGAGGCTGGGGTAGTCAAGGCGCAGAGGGCTCCGCGATAGACCCACCCCAAGAGAGGCCTGAGGGTAGGAGAGCAGGCCAGGAAATCCAGCCGCTGGTGCAGGTCCAGGGAAGCAGAGAGAGGAGAGGGCGGGGCCAGGTACAGAACCAGTGCTTCTGGGGCCCAAGGAAGGCACCAAGCTGGTCTGGGTGAAAATGATCAGGAAGCAGTACTGGTTCCCCAGGTGTCTGGGGCCCCAAGACTAGGGATGGCACAGGGCCCAAGCTAGGAGCAGAGAACAGCGGGGGAGATGGAAGGATGAACGCAGCTGGGGGAGTCAAGGTGCGGAGGGCTGCACGATAGACCCACCCGAAGAGGTCTGAGGATAGGAGAGCAGGCCAGGAGAGTTAGCCGGTGGTGCAGGTCCAGGGAAGCAGAGAGAGGTGACAGCACGGCCAGGTCCAGAAGCAGTGTCCTGGGGCCCAAGGAAGGCATCAAGCTGGCCTGGGCGAAAAGGATCAGGAAGCAGCATCGGTTCCCCAGGTGTCTGGGGACCCAAGACCAGGAATGGCGCAGGGCCCAAACCAGGAACAGAGAACCGGGTCCTCTAGCTTTGAACTCAGGTCTCAGGCTTACAGAGCAAACACTTTAATCATTGATCCATCTCGCCAACGTCCTTGATATGATCTTCTTTTGGGATAATATCCTCATCTAAATCACCACAGGCCAATGTATCATTTTTATTTGATTTTTTTTAGTTTTTATTTTATGTGCATGAGTGTTATGCCTGCATGTGTGTAAGTGTGCCCATGTGTACCTGGTATCTACAGAGGCCAGAATCATGGGGGGAAAGAAAAATACCCAGACATTTAATGTCACTTTTGTGTGTGTCTAAATTTTGTTTTATGACTGAGTTTATACTTTAGAATGTAGTCCTCACCGTACAATGGTTTTTATAAATGCTTACCAAAATTCATGTTAGAAAAGGGAATCAAGCTGAAGAGATGGCTCAGTGGTTAAGAGCACTTACTGCTCTTTCAGAGGACCTGGATTTGGTTCACAGCACCAGCATAACAGCCAGCCTCAACTCCAGTTCCAGGGGATCTGATGCCCTCTGCTGGAGTCCATGGACATTACATATAGGTGGTATGCTTACGTAGATGTGGGCAAAACACACATCAAATTAAAAATAAAATAAAAACTAAAATGGAGAAAGAATAAATAAATACCATAGGTACCTAGTAGAACATCTATTTACAATTTCCTTGATTACTAAGGCAACTGTAATGAAACTGTTAAAAATATTTTAACCTCTGTTCTAAATGTCTGCCTCTGCAGACATGCCTATGGAAGGAATTTCCTTTTGGTGGTCTTAGGGCACTGAACACCTGTGATAATAATCACGTAGACTTTATAGCCAATGTGTGACAATGCAGGGGGACCTAGAAGTTCTATAAAGATATTCAACTCAGTATTCAAAGTTTTTTGAAGGTAACTCTGCTTTTGAGTTCACTAGCATAAGTAAATTTTCCAGTAATTAAACTCTTGGTGCATTCTTTGTGCATGGCTGGTCCTGTGATATCCCTTCCCATAACAAGAAGAGGGTATTGGATTAGCCATTATATTGGTGCTGGGTACTGAACCTGGGTCCTCTGTAAGAGCAGCCAATGCTCTTAACCACTAAGGTCTCCCCCTGTTTTTGAGACAGGGTCTCACTATGTATCCCTGACTGGCCTGGAACTCCTTATATAGACTAGGTTAGTCTCAAATTTACAGAAATCCTCCTGCCTCTGCCTTGGAAGTGCTAGGACTAAGTGGCAAATATCTTAAACCAACATATTTATCTTAAGTTTCATATCTTGTCTTCAAGTCTCAAAGGTTTTGATTAGCATAGGAGGGGAGTGCAACAACTTCTCAGACCTCTTACTCTCTGTCATTGTCTGCTTTAGTTTCCTAATGAACAAGCAGTACAATGGATGACTGCACACCCTAAGCACAAAGAATACATGAGATACAGCCAATACTCATCTCACTTAGGGTGTATTAGATTGTAGGATACCTGTCTTCATGGACATTTTTCTTCAATAGTGTTTGTTGTTTCCTTTTGTACTACTTATTGATCAATTTACAAAAGCAACCAGTCATATATATTTTTCCAGTTATGTAATTATCTATAGTGGGGGGGGAATCTAATACTAATTGTTGAACCATGGCCTCAAATAACTTTCATATCTTTTCCACAATTATCTTTATTCTTTACACATATTTCTGAGTGTTAGCTAGGCACCGTGGCATGCAATTATTGTCCCAGCTATTTGGAAGGCTGAGACAGTAGACTTAGTTGAGCCCAGAAACTTGAGACTAACCTGAGCAGCCTAGTAAGACCTTATCTCAAAAGAAAAATTAGTGCTATGTAACTCTTATGACTTCAAAAATAATGACTCTGGCTTTTTTTTTTTTTTTTTTTTTAGACAGGATTTCCCTGTAGCCCCAACTGGCCTGGAACTCCTTATATAGACCAGGCTACCAGGTAGGTGTTGATCTCCTAGAGATAAATCTGCCTCTGCCTCCAAAATCTTAGGATTAAAGGCGTGTACACACACCCAGCATGACTGTTTTCACTAAAGCAAGAAAAGGAGACAGCATTTCTCAAATCATTTCATGAAACTGTTGTTACTCTTAAGCCAATGAGTAGACAAAAGCATCACAAGAAAACTACAGACTAATGGAAATATAGAGGCTGAAAATCTTAACAGAATACTAGCAAACAATGTATATAAAGGACTATGCCTTATATAGATACAAACAAAGCAAGTTTTGACTCATGGAGAAAAGCAGTTAGTATAGTGCAAAAAATGCAGAAAAGCATATGAAAAAAAACCCAGGACCTCTTCATGATCAAAGCACTTAGGGAAGTGAAGTTCCTAAACAGACAGAGGATATCTGTAAAAAAACTGGGCATTATACTTAATGGTGAAAGACTGATAACTTTGATGCTAAGATTAGCACCAAGAAAAAGGTGTCATCTTTAAAAACTCCTTCAGCATTGTAGTGATGAAGCAAGGGCCATTAGACAAGGAAAGGAAACATAAGGCATCCAGGCTAAAAGGAGGAAGTAAAGTTACCCCTGTTCACAGATGACATGATCTATAAGCAGAAATGCCAAGGCATATACACACCTGAAACTGTCAGAATTAATGAATTCAGCATGGTTATAGGTTATTTGATCAATACAAACTCTCAGACAAGAGGAGTCCAAGGGGGACATCAAAGCTAAATACTATGTGGTCTCCTGGTTTGGCTCTTGAACAGAAAAAAGGCATTACTGGAGAAACTTGTAAAATCTGAACTTTGGTTCATTATGTTACATCATTTTTTAAATCCCCAAAGCCCATTTGTTTGAACTACGTAGTAAATGGTAACTGGTAACCTGTTGCTAGGGAGCTAGAAAGTCTAACTGGACCTCTAGGCAGGCACTTGAACTTAGGCAGCCCTGGCTACCAAAACATGCCATCTAAGGCTGTCTAAGGAAATATATAGGTCTCTTTCCCTGGTGATAGATTCTGGCATTCATATCCACCCCATCATTTCTTCCCGGGGGTTCCCAAGCTCTGGAGGCGAGTGGGGTGATGACTTAGTGCAGAGCCTCATTTGTTCTCTCACTCCTTGGTAGGTTCAGTCCCTTCATCACAAATGGCAAGAAGTCCTGCTTCCAGTCCTGTTTATGGATCTTCCACCAGGGTTCCACATCCAATTTGAAAGAGGTTGGAAACTCTTAAAAAGCAAGGGTATCTGGATTTGAACCCAGGACCTGTTGATCTTCAGTCAAATGCTCTGTTCCACCCTTGAGAGCCATGTATCCAGCACACTAGCAAGTTCTTACTTCCCATTCCTCTGTATTCCAACAACCACACATGCATTCTCTATACACGGCCATGGTCCTGTCCCTGCTGCAGCCTTTCCTGCCATCCCTCCACATCAGCCTTTTTGCTTCCTGGACACATTTACTTTCTGTCTAGACCTAGCCATCACAGTCTTTTGCCCATACCCAAAGGCAGAAGATTGGTCCTCATCTCTGTTTTATTTTACTTTTTTGAGACAGGGTTTCACTTTATAACCCAAGCAAGCCTCCTGCCTCAGCCCCCCAAGTGCTTGTGCCACAGGCACTTGCCACCAGGCTGGACTGCCAGCCTCTTCTCTTTTCTTTTGTCTCTCCTTTTTACCACTTTCTCACCTGTCTTTCCTTTTCCTGTGTTCTGTCACTTTTAAGTTCTTCATTTTGATAAGCAGACCATTATTATACAAATGTTAAGATTGGGAGGTTAAAGGAAGCCGTATCTTCTATATAACATCCCCATTAGTTTTCAAATACAAATGTCAAAACTTCTGTAATTTTCTTTTTTAAATTTATTTTGCGTCTTTTGGATGAATTTTGACCTTCCCTCCATACAGAATCCAATTATGGATTGTGCTGTGTACCCTGAATTCTGTGGGCTTTTTATTTATTTTTCTTATTTAAAAGGGATGGTCTCTAAAGTCTTTATCAATTCAACCATATTTTAAAACCTAAAAAAAACATGTCTGTTTTCATGATTGCAGAATATCATATTGATTGGCTGAGAAATCTGAATATTACAGAATTCTTAATCCATGAAATAATTTGAACATATTTAAATTCAATCCTCATATTTCAGTTTATTTTAATTACAATATAACATTCATTATTTCACCTGCTAACAGCCATAGAAGTCAGATTAACCTGATATGCTACCTGCGTTAGTTTTCTATTTATATTTCATGCTCATGAATGTGTGTGTGTATTTGTGGAGATGAGAGGAAAACCTCGGGCATTATCTTTAGAAATGCTGCCACCTCCTTTAAGATAGGGTCTGTCCTGAAGAGTGCTCAGCCCCAAATGGACATCTATATCATATCCAGAGGCTCAGGGATCATCTTGGAATAAGGGGCAGAAAGATTGTAAAAGTCAGAGGCAGTAGATGGCTACACTGAAGGTATTTTCCAGACACTGAAGGGAAGTTGCACATAGGAACTCACCATGCTTGTGACACCATGCACAAGACCTGCACAAGATCAAGCCAGACAAAATCTCATAATGGGGTGGGCAAAGTAGTCAGGAAGCTCTGCCCCTTTCTGAGGAACTATTGCTAGTCTATGGCTGTTGGGAGGAGAGTCAATTTTCTTTAGGAGTATAAGCTGGTAAGTTGACCACTGTCATAGTTTGTTTCTTCATTGCTGTGACAAAATACTCTGACCAATACTAACTTGGGGAGGAAAGGCTTTATTTAGCTTACATCTCCTGGGTCACAGTTTAGCAGGGAGCCCAGGGTAGGAACTCATGACAGAACCTGGAAGCAGGAACTGGAGCACAGGCCATGAAGGAATGCTGCTTTCTGGCTTGCTCCCCTGGCCCATGCTCAGCCTGCTTTCTTATATGACAAAGGCCCACCTGCCAAAGGGTGGCACCACCCACAGTGGGCTGGGGGCTGGGCCCTCCCACATCATTCAACAATCAAGAAGGGGGCTCCCACATCATTCAACAATCAAGAAGGTGCCCCATGGACATGGCCATAGGCCAGTCCAATGAAAGCAATTCCCCAACTGAGGCTCCCTCAACCCAGGTGTGTCAAGTTGACACCAAAGCTATCCAACACAACCATACTCCAGCAGATGGCCCCACACTGAGGAATATATGGGCAGCACAAATTGGATTTAGTGGTTATTTAAAAAAAATATATTGAGTTGTAGTGAGTATAAAGGTGGGGGGTGGGTCTGGGAGGAGTTGCATGGAAGAGTGGGGGTAAATAAAACCAAAATACATTGTATGAATTTTTCAAAGAATTAATAAATATATTTTAAAAAGAATAAGTGTATTTTTTTTTTCCTATTATGAGGGTAACCAACCACTTTCTGATTGGATTCAATGCTCCTTCCACAAGATGGAATTCATATTTGGTACTGTAAACTCAGTCAAAAGCCTATGGTTGGGGAGGTTGTAGAGTCTAGTGGGGAAACTACTGCTGTTGTTTTGCTAAATGGAATGACGTGATCATCCAATTGACTCCTAAAGAGTTGTTTATGCCTTAGATTAGTGCTGCTGTCAGTTTTGGTCACAGAAGTTTCTTTTTGCAATGGTCAGCAAACTGCACAGACTCATAACTGGTTAAAGCACTGAGCATAAATGACTGTCGAATGCCCACATAATGGGGCATCTACAGTACCCCACCTGCCAGGCTCAGTGAACACTGTGGAAGAAGGGGCAGAAAGAATGTGAGAGTCAGAGGAAGGAGGGGAGTGGTGTGGAATGATGATTTCTGGGCTTGACATAGCTGTTACATGCTTGGTTTCACAGTTTTGATCACTTGCACAGGGTTTGCACAAGATTGGGCCTGTCATAATCCTGTCATGGAAAGGAGAGGAGCTTATAGGGCCCCACTCCTCTCTGAGGATTTATATTCAGTTAATGATTAGACATTTTCTTCAGTAGTGTAGCTATTGATGGAGTGCCCATGCCTCTGTAAACAACTCTAATGAAACTAATTGGAGAACACAGACACACACAGACACACACAGACACATACAGACACACACACACACTCAAATAATAAAAATGAAAAAATATGGACATGAAAGTTGAAAAGATACAATCATTCACAAGGGAATAGGGAAGAGCTTACCTTTAATGTGGCTTTGCATTACAATACTGTGTCTTGGATTTCCTTCACCTGGCCTCCCTGGATTCTCAGGCAATGTTGTCTTTCACATGGAAGCTTTGTTCCTCCACCATTTTACTACTACACAAGAAGTCCCAATTTACGGCTTGTGGCTTAGGTGTGATTATTTCCCTATTCTGCACCCATCTTCTGTTTTTCCCTTTCCTTGAGTCTCAGAAGCTTTGTCATCTCAATCTTCACAGCTATCAAATTATTAGAGTTGATAAGAGCATTAAGACTTGTTAGCATTCCTGATCCAGATCTTTATCATTGGCATCTATGTCACATCACCTCACTATAGTACTGTCCAGAAAGCCTTAAATACTGCCTTTCTTTTTTATTGCATTTGTTTTTATTGAATTTTTGTGTATTTCATACAGAACATCTCAGTCAATCTTAATGATCTTTATACCCCCATCCCCACCGGCACCCTCCCATAGCCCCCTTCACTGGAGCCCATATACTCTGTCATCCGTGTTAAGGCCCACTGTATCAAGTCAGTGTCCCCACACGTTCCCTAGTGCAAGTCCACCCACTGAGGTCTAGTCAGCCTATCTAGAGTCCCTTGTTTTAGGAAGATCAGCTCTTTTTCACCTAGCAGCAATCGGTTGCCAATATTTCTTCAGATAAGATTGGGATCTCCTGTTCATTTTCCCAGTTCTATGCTATGTTTTTATCTGCCTGAGTTTACATGGGACTTGTGTATGCTGACACCCTTGCCATAGAAGTTTATGAGCAGAGTCCCAGGAGTCTGTATGACTCTATTTCCATATGGTCCTTCATCTCCTCCCTGGATCTTACAATCTTTCTGCTCCCTCTTCTGTGATGGTCCCTGAGCTTTGGGTAGCTGAAGTTTAATAAAGGAGTCCTATCCAAGGACCAGCATTCAGCAGACTCTTGATTCTATACTTTATCTATTTGTGACCTTTTGTGTTCCTGGCCCTCCACTGCATGAGGAAGATTCATTAATGAGAACTGAGAGATTCATTAGTGTCCTCTTCTTTACCCCTGTTCTATGCTCCATGAGCCTTAGATGTAGAGGTTGCATTGTAGATGTGTCACTGAAGCCTGGCCAATTCACAGACAATGTCTGTGTGTGATCAGTTGTTGTACTTGGTAATGGTCTCCAACTGGTGCAAAATGACCTTCTTTGATGAGTGGTGACTATTTATCCGTAGATATAAGGATACATATTTTTTACATAGTAAGAAATCACCCCAAGACTGTCACATCCCTAAATACTGCCTTTCTATCTGACTGCAGCTGCCACTGATACCTTAATCATCATCTCCAGTCCAGTCTTGTGCTCATGTTTTAAAATTTTGGAAGGCTTGCCCTGTCTCTGGGATGGCTGGATCTGGGATGTCCTGAACCCTGGTATGGCTGCTCTGGTCTCTGCCATCCCCTCCTCATTTCAGCTAATTGACCTTTTTAAAAATTGTTGCCTTCTTGCTTTCATCGTACCCATTTCATCCTGACCACCATTTGTCAAGGCTAGATATTTAAAGAAAAACTTAAAAACTTAATAGTTGATGAAACAAGATGTCATCTGGATTTGCTTTTAGATATAAGAGATTAACCAATTAAAAAAATAAATGGCAAAAACATAGATGAAAGAAATAGTGGCACAATGTTGACACTTGTTAAGGCTGGTTGGGAAGCTATAGTATTTTATTTTGTGTACACACATGAATTTCCATAATAAAAAGTAAAAAAGAAACACAATGAGAGGAAAAGTAACCAAGACTCTAAACTTTGGATGCCACTGCACTGAAATTGGAATAATTTTTGGTGCCGCTGACATTTTTTGGGGGCTGCCCTGTGCACTGTAGCATGTTCAACAATATTCCTGGTTTCTAACACAAGCCCAGGTGCTAGTAGCACTCCGTCTTCCCCTCACCTGATGCCAGGATGACAACCAAAAATGTCCCCCAGGAAAGAGGACAAACTCACATCTAGTTTTGAAGCACTGTAATATTTGTAAAGGGTGTTTTAGTTGGACTTCCTCTCTGTGTATGCTAGTGGAATTGATGAAAGCATTTAGATATGTTAACTTTTCAATGCTAGATTAAAAAGCTGATTGTAAATATTTTAAATAAGTAAGCAGAAAATGCTGTTTCTAACACGTTTCTCTTTTTACAATATTAATTGGTTAAACGCCCAGATCCTCTTACTTTTCAGCTCATTTTGTGGTGTCTTTCATTTTGCATAAAATGTTCCTAAGGGCCATGACTGTCCCAATTTCTGTCTGAGATACTTTATTTAATAAGAAAAGCTGTAAACTACTCTTTTCATCATTTATAGAGTATTATCTTTTCTTTTTTCTGCACTTAGATACAAATGTGTAGTGATAATATTTTATTTTTAAGTTAATGTAAATTTTACAGGGTCCTTGGAAATGTAGCCTTTACCAGGACTGGGGAGCATAGTAATTTATTTGATAAATTTTGTGGTTCTGGGAACAGTGTAAATGAGACATTTTCAGGTGCTGTAGTATGGAAATCAATGAGTGTTTTTCCTGGCTCAGTTCTGTACCATAACTAACCAGCAGCTCTTGTACTAACTTCTTCAACTGAATGAAAGTGCACTAATACATACTTCTGATTTAATAAAAACCTTAAAATAGGTTTTTGTACTAATATATTTATAACATGCAGGTGCTTGACATAGAAACATAAATTACACACACACATAAAACTGGTTTAGGGAAACACTAAAGTGTGCTAGGGAGGATATTAAAATATATATTTGAATGTTTATTTTACAATTCAGCGTGAATATTTTTCAGAGCTAGTTGAGAGTTCATTGGTCTGTTACATGATTCATTTTCTCTCCAACATTTCTAATCCTGAATGGTTTTTATTATTTCTCTATTTTACTTGAGTTTTTTCATCATTTAGTTAGTCTAGGTGTATAATTTCTTCTTTTTGGAACACACACCAAGATCTGAGCACTGACAAAAAAGTCCTTTTAATTTTCCCAATAGTTTTATTTGTTAGCTCTTTTTATTACACTTTTCTATAGATACTATATAACATATGTGTGTTATTTCATAAGAGCCACAAGTATGCTAGTCTACTTAGAATAACAGTCATGTTTGTATATTATGATAAAAATCTGAGCACATTTTAGATTAATATTAGAAAGAAACATTGATAAATAAATTACTTTAAGAAGACATTTTAAGCTTATGAAGGTTGTCTCTGAAATTTGAACATGTTAATTTTTTTGGCTTATTAAAGATATTTGTTAAAATATTTATTGACTACTAAGTGACAATTTTAAAGTTCCATGTGCTGGACAGCTTTAGTGTCAACTTGACACACTGGGATTGAGGGAGCCTCAATTGGGGAATTTCCTTCATTGGATTGGCCTGTGGCCATGTCCATGGGGCACCTTCTTGATTGTTGAGTGATGTGTGTGGTGCCACCCCTGGGCAGGTGGGCCTATGTTGCATCAGAAAGCAGGCTAAGATGGGGCCAGAGGAGCAAGTCAGTAAGCAGTGATCCCCATGGCCTGTGCTTCAGCTCCTGCTTCCAGGTTCCTGCCCTGAGTTCCTACCATGGGCTCCCTAATTAACTGTGACCCGAGAGATGTAAGCTGAATAAAGCCTTTCCTCTCCAAGTTGGTAGTGCTCAGAGTGTTTTGTCACAGCAATGGAGAAACAAACTAGGACGTTCCATTTATTAATTTGTTGTTTAGGTAAGGCTTCATTATGTTGCCCAGGCTGGTCTTAAACTCCTGGGCTCAAGCCATCCTCCTGCCTCAGCCTCCTGAGAAAGCCACACACCTTTATCAGCTTGAGCTTTTATTTTTATTTTTTATTTTTATTTTGTATGTGTGAGTGTTTTACCCGCATATATGTAAGTGCTCCTGTACATATCAGAAGAGGATGTTGGATCCACTGGAACTGGAGTTCCAGCTGGTTGTTAGCTGTCATATGGGTGCTGGGAATCAAACCTGGGTTTTCTGAAAGAGCAGCAGTGCTCTTAAATGCTGAGCCACCCCTTTAGGTCCTTGAGCTTTCTTTTTGATCATTGTTTCTCACCAATTGCCAATACTTTTCAATTAAAAAAAACTTGATATGGACAAAAGAGGATAAATAATTAAAGAATTAGCAAATATAAGTAGTTAGAAATCCTGACTATGCATTTACTTTTAGAACAACACTCTGGACTCCGAATCTTCCTCTAGTCCATCCTTTCTGTTATGATAGAAGTTGTTATTTGATGGTGATGATGGTTTGAATGAGAAATGTCCTCCACAGGTTCAAATATTTGATCCTGACTGGTGCTGTTTGGGAGGCAGAGTAATTTTTTAAGAAAAAAGGTTTATTAGCTCAGTGTTCTTAAGCTTAAGGGTCCAGAGAATGGATCAGCATCCATTGGTTTCTATTGAAACCGTAATGTTGTAGAGCAGTGGAAAGGGGAGGGTGCTTCAAGAGGAAACATGCATAAGAGAGGAAATGAGAGAGGAGAGGTGGCCTCGCTTGACAACAATTTGTTCTTGTAGTAACTATTCCTGTTCTTGGAGAGCTAAACCTCACTCCTGGACTCTATCAGATAACTTAATTACCTCTTAAATGTTCCATAACCTTTCAACATCATTATTGAGTGGTGGGAATCAAGGCTCTTCCTGAGTTTTGGCAGGGACAAACCATATCTTGACCATAGCAAGGGTGTCTCCCCTATTTTACAGAAAAGAATATGGAAGCTCAGAGATGATAAATGATAGGATGTGGCAGATCTAGCAATTCAGCTCATCAGCTCTCACGGTTCTTTCATTTATTTTTTAAAGATGTTTCTTCTTGAAACGGATTTCTCTACTCAGTTATTTAATCAGAAATTTCATTCTATGGCTAAGTTAAATAAAATATTTAGCAGATTTCTAGTATATGTACTAGTACACAATGAACTTATTTATTTTACTCATTTATTAAAATATTTATGCACCTACCTAACCACGTTTTAACTGCTGATGATGCCACGATGATAAGTCATCATGGTTCCCCCCCTTAAGGAACTTAGAGTCTACTGAGAAAGATAGACATACCATCAATGGCCTATCACCACATCTTGCATCATCACCAAAAATAGAAAATATTCAGGTAACACTTAGGTTTTCTTCTATTTTTCTGGAATGCATACTTCAATGTTTGCTTGATCAAGAGTTGATCCATGCAGAGAATTTTTTCTTTTCATTTTCTTCACTTATCACACACTTGTAAGTGGTCTAAAGACCCAGCAAACAGTTGTTTTAATGCTTTCCTTTATTTTGTGATGAAATAAAATTTTGCCACATGCGCTATTTAAAAAATATTTTATTTATTATTTTTATGTGTATGCATATATTGCCTACATGTAGGTAAGTGTACCCATGTCATGCAATGCCTGCAGGGGACAGAAGAGGCTGTTGATCCCCTGGACCTGGAGTTATGGACAGCTGTCAGCTACCATGTGGGTGCTGGGATTTGAACCTGGGTCTTCTGCAAGAATATGCAGTGTTCTTAACTGCTGAGCCACCTCTCCAGCCCCTGCCATATGTACTATTTTAATTAACTGAAAACGACATAAATTCTTAGATACCAGATGGAGCAAAGATTGTACACTTTTGTCATTTTAGGTCAATTTGCACAGGCTCAAACTACTTGTAAAACACTTACTAGCAATTTCACCGAATGTGTTTAGTTACTAATATTTAACTCACATTCATGAAACTCCTTAAAGGTCAGTTTTCATTTTTACTAGGTTCTGAGTAAGACCTTGTATAAATTAATTCTGAGCAATAGAGGAAACAAGCAACAGAGTACAGGATTAATAGAGAATTCTTCATTTTCATTGCAATGCAATGTCCAAATAAGTACTAAACTATAACCTTATTTTAGCATAGGCTGATGTTTCCTTATTTGAAAATACTATATATGCTTATATTTTATAATGAATGAAAGACAAATAACAGGAAAAATAAAACCCTAAAAACTAAAGCATTCATTATCAGCTCTTGAATAACTGAGATTATCCTTTTCTCCTTTTTTCATAATTATGATCTTTTCAAAGTTTCATTTGTTTTAGAAATCATGGTTTTAAAAAGGATTTTTTTGAGTATTTTATTTATTATTTTTATTTCATGCATACGCATGCATTGCGGGCATGTATGTAAGTGCACCTGTGCCCTGCAATGCCTGCAGAGGTCAGAAAAGGGTGTTGGATTCCCCTGTAACTGGAGTTATGGACAGTTTTTAGCTTCCATGTGGCTGCTGGGATTCGAACCCGGGTTCTCTGCAAGAGCAGCCAATGAACTTAACCACTGAGCCATCTCTCCAGTGTCTTAAAAAGAATTTAAAGACCTGAGCAGGTAGGTGTTTTGAGCATTTATACCTTGGCACAGTTCTGGTGCACATCTCTAATGGGATGTTTTTGATGGAGTATATTTCTACCTTTTTCAGTCTAATGTAAGATTGGAGCACTTGTAACTTAATGTCTCTAAGAACCACAGGAGAGTAAGGGCAAAATCATGGGACAAGGATGAAGTCACTGTCTCATGAAAGTCACCGTTAAAAGAAGTACAATCAAACATCTCAGAAGTTTGAGAAGTTGTATTTAATCTTCATCCCTGTGCTCGATAGCTTTCATGTCAAATTGACACACCTGGGTTGAGGGAGCCTCAGTTGGGAAATTGCCTTCATTGGACTGGCCTGTGGCCATGTCCATGGGGCATCTTCTTGATTAATGAGTGATGCGGGAGGGCCCAGCCCACTGTGGGTAGTGCCACCCCTGGGTAGGTGGGCCTGTGTTGCATAAGAAAGCAGGCTGAGCAGGGCCCAAGGGAGCAAGCCAGTAAGCAGCATTCCTCCATGGCCTGTGCTCCAGCTCCTGACTCCAGGTTTCTGCCCTGAGTTCCTTCCTACCTTGGACTCCCTGATGAACTGTGATCTGGGAGATGTAAGACAAATAAACCCTTTCCTCCCCAAGTTGGTAGTGGTCAGAGTGTTTTGTCACAGCAATGGAGAAACAAACTAAGACAATCCTGAATTCCTAAATTTATTCAGAGGTCAGAGAGTACTGTACTGTAGAAATTTTAGATAGCCATTTTCTGTACTGAATCTGGCCCAAAGATATATTTTGTTTGGCCTACATGGTGGTTTTTGAAAAGTGTGAATTAATGGCAAGTATTTAACAGTGGAGGGTTTTTTTAAAGGAAAAATTCACATTTCAACTCCTGGAAAATTGGACTATCTGAACATAATGAACCTGCTTTCCCACAGAGCACCCCTTGGCTGAGTTTAGTGATGGTATATTTGAACCACACTTCTTTTTGCCATAGTTCCAGCCAAGTGTTCCTTGTGATTAGATGCTGTCACCCTTCCTTGAACTTGGTCTGTAGTCATGAATTTGTATCCCCTTCCATAGTGGGAATGTTCTTCTTGGTCTTCCCCCCACCCGTAACCCCCTCTCTAGTCATCACTGTTTGGCTCTCTCTTCCTAGTGTTCTCCCAGCATCTGGCTTATGCTGTCTTTCAAAACACACCATTTTTTAATGATAACTGTTAATTTTCTTTACTCAACACAAATTCTTTGAAGAAAGGATCTTGTGTTAGATTGTGTCCTTATGAGATTCAATAGTGTCTGAACTTAAAAATGTTGAATTTAGCCAGCATGGCAGTGTACATGTGTTACTCCAGCATTTAGGGAGGTGAGGAAGGAGGATTGTGAAATTCAGGCCAGCCTAGGCTATACAGTAAGAACCCTACACTACACATCCCACAAACTGCTGAATTCATTGATGGTCAATAAGGTGAGCTTTAATGTCTCCTAAAAAGCTTCAGGGCTGGAGAAATGGTTCGGTGGTTGAGAGCGTTTGCTGCTCTTGCAGAAGACCAGAGTTTAGTTTCTAGTATCCACAATGGATGGCTCACAAGCCCCTGTAACTCCAGCTCCAGAGTATCCACCACCCATTGGCCTTTATGAGCAGTGGCACACATTCACCCTTCCCCCTACACGTAAATAAGTAAATAAATAAATATACCTTTAAAAAGCATGGCTTCTAGAACATAAGCAGCACAGCAACAATAGGTAGATCCTTATGAGGATCTAATATTTATCAATGATATGCATCAGTAGAGAGTCTCTGAGGATCTGCTGCACAAGACCAAGCAAGAATAAAGCAAGTTAGAAGAGACCCTTAGGGTAAAAATGGAAGGTAAGGCTATTTTTTTTCCCAAAATTTGCATCCTAGAAGACCTTCCTGTCTCAGCATGTACTCGACTCTGCCTTTGAATTTCATTTGTAAATGAAGTCTCAGTTTAAAAATAATATATTGAGGCTAATTCAGAATTACTATGGCAACAATAATATGGATTGGGTTTAAAGGAAATAGGGCCAGGAGATGGAATATTTTATTGAGCTTATACTCAGGAGTGATCTGGATTTTTTCTTTATTTTTTGTTTTAAACATTTTGTGATGTGTTTAAGGGTAGTTTCTTCATGCCTTGTTTGCTTTATGAAGGTGCATGAAAATATGAGTTCATAGCTTTAAAATTTAGAAATGTTTCAGGCTTTCTTCAATAATTTTCTTGTGCTCCCTCTTTATATTCTTCTTTAAGGACTAAAGCTACAAGTACACGTGTGCATCAGTGAAGCCCATAGCTCTCTGATACTCTATTCTTTTTTTTTTTTTTTTTGAGACAGGCTCTCCCTGTAGCCCCAGCTGTCCTGGAACTCACTTTGTAGACCAGGGTGGTTCTGAATTTTTTAAAATCATTATATCTTCAGGTTCACTAGTATTTTTTTATGGCATTATCTGACCGGCTGTTAATTGTCTCTAGTATACTTCTCAGTTTAGACATTTGTAATTTTCATATCCAGAGATTCGATTTTACCTTTTGGTAAGTCTTCTACATATCTTCATCATATTTCCTCTAGCTTTCTGGATTGTAATAATGATAACTCCTGTAATGTTATTTTCTCTTAAATCTATCATCTCTGTTATTTCTGGATTGATTTCAATGACTTGGTTTTTTCTTTATAGATTTTACTTTTCTACTCCTTTGAATGTCTAGTAATTTTTATTAGATGATAGATATTGTGATTTTAGACTGTTGGGTGGCTTTTAAATGTCTATGAATGTTGTTGGGCTTTGTTCTGGGACTTAGATTTTTTTTAATGAACAGCTTAATCTTTTCTGAGGGCTATGAATTTTGAAGCTATAAAGGGAAAAAGAAACACAAGGAAATAAAGCTGTGGAAAGAACTGGATGTTAAGAAACAGAGAGAATAAGTAGGTCACAGACTGCTGAGTGTTTGAGGTAAGAACTAAAGACAAGCTGTGTAATAAAGTTGTTTATTTGATGCAGAAAACATTTAGTTTCATGAGTAGAAGTCATGTTAGAATAGGTTGAAGAATGAGAGAATTGAGGAAGGAGTACATTCTTCCTCTCCTTCCTCCTTCTACCTCTCTTACAGTCTCTTCCTCCTGGATATGTTTTCTCCATTTTCTTAACAAATAAACTAACAGCATTATGTCATAATACATGCCATTGTCAAAGCATGTACATAATCATGCTTTAAAATAATGCATACACATATGTATATACATGCATTCAATTAGGATATGAGAGGCTAAACTAGAATATGTTATTTAAATACCAATCTTTAATTGACTATAACACAGGCTAGCATGGAACTCACTAAGTAGCCCAGTTTGACCTTGAGCTTGTGATACTCCAGCCTCAGTCTCTGGAGTGCTAAGATTACAGGCATGTGCCAGTGCATCTCGCTTAGTTAACTATATCTTTAGGGCCTGAATGAAAAGATATCTTTTATATTTACATTTCAAACTATAGCAGGAAATGCTAACTTTCTCATTGTTGTCAATTTGTTACAGTGTGTAGAATTTCCTAGGTCAAGTCCTAAGTAACAGTCTTATCTCCTTTTCATGTAGCACACCCTCATATGTAGCATAGATTTTCACTTCACTGTTAGTGAAACAGGGAATTAGTAATAGCCACAGAAGATCAACATACTCCCTTATAGCTTTCTTCCAACCTACAAAATAAAACAAATATAAGTAAAGCGAATGAAATAAAAATATATGGAGAAGGTATGCATCACCAGGAATATAATATCATCCGTGTGTGTACTGTGGAGCTGGACTCAGGTCCTCATGCTTGCTGGCAAGCAATTCACCAGCTTAACTGTCTCCCCAGCCCTAGTTCTGAGCTCTGGGTTGTAAATTCTCTCTCTCTCTCTCTCTCTCTCTCTCTCTCTCTCTCTCTCTCTTTCTCTCCTGTCCTGCTGGGGATTCATGTATGCTAGATAAGTGCTCTACCACTGAGCCACAGTTCCAACACAATGATGATTTCTTTTGATAATGTAAAAATTAAGAGGATTTGAGCGTAGAGAACCATATAATACACACTTTTTCAAACATTTGTTTGGTAATAAGTGGCCTGTGGAATTAAATCTGAGGAAACGAGTTCACTAATGGTAGAAATAATCCTGAAAGTATCATGAGCTGGATTGGCTCTGGCTCTTGTCTGTCACTTACTAGTCAGGTGAAGGCTCAATCAAATTGCATAAATTTTCTCATGCTTAGTTTCCTTCTTTGAAAACTATTGTAAACTTTAACTCCCTGGACTTGTATTCTGGTCACAAACACGTGACAAGCAAAAATGGGACAAACCAGGAAGTTATAACATACTTGGGGTATTTTAAGCATTAAATGTCACCAGCCATCAATAAAAGCTCATTGGGTTGCAAATTGTGTTAATTTTGTGCTGAATAGTATATCTCCCCTAAAGAGGATAGGTCAGGACTATTTTAAGACAACTATTTTGTTTGCGGGAATTGTAGATGATGCCAGACTGTTGTGGTGCATGGTGCTATTGAACAAATTTGAGGCCTTGGCCACATTCTTGAGAACTTTATGACTAGCTACTGACAAGACAGGATGATGATCTCTCTTACATCTGCTGTTGAGAGTCAATAAAAATTTATTAGTGGAGTAGAGATGTCAGCTGTCTACTTTGTTTCTTATGTCCACTGTATGGACAAAGGAGAAACGTGTAAGAGGGAAGTGGTAAGTTAGAGTGCTTTTGGGGCAGATGCTTTCACTTAGGCTACACTCTATGACAGTCGGTATTCACGTTACATTAATTTTCTACTTGATAATGTGTGCTTCTAAAATCTACTTGTTCCCAGTGCATTGCAAAGATGCAAATGAAGAATGTTTGCTCAGCTAAAACGTAAATGTTAAATTTGGGTGCCATAATACATTGAGAACTAAAAATGTCAGATAATAGCATGATCACAGATTTTTATTAGGATATTTTTGGCTGAGAAAACAACATTAGAATCATTATAATAGAGTAGTCTTGTGTGTGTTCATTTGTAGCAGATAAAAGGTAAATATTGTTATGATTACTAGAAACGGTTTATGTTATATTTAGGATTTTTCTGGGAAAAATATCCACAGTCTTTACCAGGAAATGTAAATCATCAATCTGGCAACAAAATGTGACTTTCATTTGATATTTCACATGATAAGGACAAAAGTGACAGGAAAAATTTTTTATAAGCCTATCATGGTAACTTGGAAATCATAAATAGAATTTCCCAAATTAAATGATAGAACCATATGTCAATATTTGTGTGCTGATAAATGTGACTTATGAAATTTGGCTCCAGTTGCCAGATGCTTAGAGCCTTGCAATTTAAAATGACATTAGGAATCAAAACAAATGAACACAAAATTTCCATTTTAAACAACACAGTTCTATTCAACTTGAAGCTTTTGAGAAAAATAACTTTAGATCGCTTTGGCAACTCCCGAATAAATATTTGAGTTTGAGTTTTGTGCAGTTGGAGCACATTTTATTCATTACATTAACCACACAGTAAATAAATGAACACCACAGTCATTTACTTTGCTTAGTGTAACTAAAATGTTAAATATTAAGTTTGTAAAAACACATGGAAAAGCAAAAGTAACAAGGCATATAAGGGGAGTACTATGCCCCAAACCAACATTCTTGTTCCTTATCATTACATTTTTCTTGACATTTAACTGAATAATTGTGTTATTTCTTATCTAGGAACATAACATGTTTGGGTTTCAAATATATATTTGACTCCCTTTCTTTTCTTAACCTATTTATTCACAAATTCCTTTATTCTTGAGCCAATACTTTTGTTTAATTGTTCTTTTGCTATGAACATTCTTCAATATTATATTATAGAGAGAATCTGTCAGTTCTTTTCTTTTCCTCCAGACTTTATTTTCATCCATGTTATATCTTTTAATTCAAAGTTTATTTTTAGTACTGTCAATTTAAATTATTATATAAAATAATATATTGTCTGAGTTTAAATCAAGCATTATTTAATCTCAAAATTATTTTTCTTCTTTTGCATGATTTTACACACTTTTGGTGGGCACAGATTAAACATGATGAAAAACATGCCTTTGATAGATATCTAGGGGTAGATTCTTTTAGTCTGCTGTTAAAATGGAGAGGTTTGGCTCTACCTCTGTCATATCTCTTGACAAATGAAATTTCTTACTGTATGCTAAATATGGATTCTTATATTTACAGACAAGTACCATATACCACTCATCAAAGAAGATACTTTTTGCAACTGATAGAGGTTATTACAGAGTTCCACACCTGGTCACACATAAAGAATATATATCTGAGAGATGCCCAGCCATAAGTAACACATGTACAGTGGAACCTCTATACTTAAGCCTTATGGAACATAGTGGAACAGGGAGTATAGAGAAAATTAATACATCCCTCAACTCTCAACAGAGAAGCTTCCTCATACATCAGAGTGCAATGTACACAGAAGGCCAGAACTTTTGATTTTTGAGATGTTTATTATATTCTTCAACTTCTTCAAATTCTATAATTTATTTCTCATTCTTAATAAGTGTATAATTTTGTTGGAAAATTACTTTCTTAAACTGTGTTCTTTTCCATGTTGGAAAACTTTAAGCCTCCTAAGACACTTAATCTAAAGAAGTCTCTGCTATTAGTTGATAAATTTGACAATAGCTTAATATCCAAAGTAAAATTCTAATAGATGAGGGCCATCTATATTTATTCTTTCATTTTATTATTTTTAAAATTTTTATTTACTTATTTTTATTTTATTTGTATGAGTGTGTTGTCTGCATGTATGTGCACCCATGCATGAAATGTCAACAATAGCCAGAAGAGGGAATAAAATCTCTTGGAACTAGAGTTAGGGATGGTTGTTAGCCACCACTGGATGCTGGGAACTGAACCTGGGTCCTTTGTAAGAGCAGCTGGTGCTCTTAACTGTTGAACTGTCTATCCAGCTCCCAACATTCATTTCTGAGTAGTTGAATTTGTGCAGGATTCAGTTGCTCAATGCAGTGCATGCTCAGTCATCTTCAAATAGACTCTTGTTTATGATATCACCATGAAAAAACACCATTTTCTTTAGAAAAACAAACAGAATGTGTCATTTTATATGCAGCTTCTGGTTTTGTGTAGTATTTCCCCTAGAATGGATTTTTTTTTTCCTCAAAGGTGAGAGCTTTGTTTTGTTAATTGATGATGCTTTCCATGCTCTTATCCCAAATGTTTCCATATTTTTATGATGCATAATTTACTTTTTTGCTTGTTTTATTTTAACTATTTATCTGATAATTTAAAATTTTTTAAAAATTTATTTCTATTTTTATGTATGTGTGTGTTCCTGCTTGTCTGTATGTGTACCACATGCATTCAGGTACCCAAGGAGGCCAGAAGAGGGCATTGGATCTCCTGGTACTGGAGTGACCTGTGGGTGTGAGCAACCAGATCTGGGCCCTGGGAAATGAATCAGAGTCCTCTGGAAGAGCAGCAAATGATCTTAACCACTGAGATATCTATGAAAATTCCAGAATGAAACAATTTAAAAGCATAGAAGGTTTTCTTAAAATGTAGAGGAAGCGGACTGGAGAGATGGCTCAGTAGTTAAGAGCATTGGCTGCTCTTGCAGAAGACTGGGGTTTGAATCCCAGCACCCACATGGCAGCTAACAACCATCAGCAACTTCTTCCAGGGAACCTGTTACCCTCTTCTGACCTCCATGGGCACTGCATGGCACGGGTACACTTACATTCATGCAAGCAATACACTCATAAAAATAAAAATAAAAAATAAAATAAAATAATGTGGAAGAACTAGATTCATTTGAAAACAGAATTATTAGGGAGGGGGGTTAGCTCAGTGTATGTCAAATTCACTGCTGGCAGGTGCATGTGGAATCCAATCCCCTCCTCCCAAGGTCCTTGCGACAGCCCGAGGAAAAAATTCTCCAAACCCCAGTTTGAAGAATCTTAACGAGTTTATTGGATGTGCTAACAGAGCTTGGGGTGTGGGTTTACTTACAGACAAGCACCACCACCCCCCCCCTCGCCAATTCACAGCTGATGAGGAAAGTCCACACCCAGACATAAAACTTGTTGTT
Organism: Nannospalax galili; assembly: GCF_000622305.1. Lineage (NCBI taxonomy): Eukaryota > Metazoa > Chordata > Mammalia > Rodentia > Spalacidae > Nannospalax > Nannospalax galili. The sequence goes on along the minus strand of NW_008335824.1, from coordinate 1,653,329 downwards.
CCGGACAGCCTTACAAAATGGCCATAAAACCTGTGGTTCTGGACAGCCTTACAAAATGGTGAGAAAAAAGACCAGCCTCATGGTTTTCCCAGCTTTCATACCCTTAGCCCCTCCCTTGCAAGCAGCTATGGTCAAGGGATTGGCTGGAAGAGGGAAGGGGAGTGGCTTCTTTGCAGAGAGTGGGGAGGAGGCAGGTCCACGGCTTGTCATCACAGGGTGAGAGGAATATCCTCCGGATCACACTCAGCACTAGAATACATACTTAATATATGTGAGGCTCTGGGTTCGATTACCAGGACAAACAAAAAAAACACAAACACAAAAGATAGAAATCTTTGTCAAGTTCCAAGTGTAGGAATTTTTTCTTTATTTGGAACAGAGAATATTAATAAATAAATCAAGCTAAGAATATTCCTAGATAATTGATACTTGATCTCTAAAGGTTTTTGAATGATCCTGAGTAGTTTTTCATAGCAATCTTGCCTCAGTGACTTGAGTACTGGGATTACAGGAGTGTGCTACTATGCCTGGGTCAAAAGTTCTTTTTTTAAAATTTTTAGTCAAAGAATTTCTAGGCATAGCATTTTACCTATTTCTCTCTTAATTTGTTTGAATAAAATATTTTGTTCTGAAGAAAACCAATTTGTTAACGTATAATTTTTACTATACGCCATCTTGTTAGGAAGGAGCATCTCTGCAATATCTTTAAGGATCTAGGCAATAATATTTCCTGCTAGGCTTTTTGGAGGCATTTCAACATGGCTATTAATAGTTGGTCCTGGAGCAGACTGCCTGGGTTTCAATCTGGGCTATGCCATTCATTAATTATTGAATTTAGGCAGATCATTTAACCTGTCTGTACTTCTCTGTAAAATGCCAACAATAATTATATTCTTAGGTCTAGTTAATATGCAAATAAGTGATTCTTTTAGTCTGTAACATTGTCCTTGTTCATTTTCTTTCTTTGGCTATAAGGTAATTTTATTGGCAATTTATACAAATAGTTGTTCTCTTTGTCTTTTAAAAATATTTTATTTATTGTTTTTATTTTGTGTGTATGAGTGTATTACCCACATGTATGGAAGCACACCCATATCGTGCAGTGCCTGTGACGGTCAGATGAGGGAGTTGGATCCCCTGGAATTGGAGTTATGGATGGTTCTTAGCCACTAGGAGGGTGGTGGGAATTGAACCTTGGTCCTCTGCAAGAGCAGTCAGTGCTCTTAATATCTGAGCATCTCTCCAGGCTCCATTCTTTGTCTTTCTTTCGTGGTACTAGGTATCAAACCCAGACCCTTGTATAGGTTAAGCAGGTGCTGTATCACTGAGCTGCAACCCCAGACTCTTATAGTCGACTTCGTGCTATTTAAACTGAATACCTGTGGCTGGGTAATTTGTTGAGCACAGAGATTTATTTCTTACACTCCAAGTCCATGGTCAAGGGGCTTGCATCTGGTAATGGATGGCTTTTTTGTTGCAACATCCATGGTAGAAGGTGGACAGGAGAGGACAGGATTGAAAGAACACAGAAGGAAGAGAGAGGGAGAAAGAAAGAGAGGGAAGGAGATGATGGAAGAGGAAGAAAGGAGGGGGAGAGAGAGAGAGAGAGAGAGAGAGAGAGAGAGGAGAGGGCAGATCATAAGAGGAGAAAGTTCAGTTTTATAATTGCCCCAATTTAAAGTTATCAGCAACCCCCTCTATATCATTAATCCATGTCTGATTGCTCTTTATATACCCTCTATATATTAGTGCCCACTTCCTAACACTGTTGCATTTTAGATAGCATGTTCAGCACATAAGTTTTTTTTTGGGGGGGGGCTCATCTAAACTATAGCAAGTACATAATAAATACACAATAGATGTGAGTTATTATTGTAATGATGCAAGAATAATAAATAACTTGGAGGCCTTTGTGTCTCAACAGATAGGTATTTAGCCTCTGTCTTTGCTGTTGGGGCTGTTATAACCAAATACTTTAGATTGAGCAGTTTATTTATTTATTGTTTGTTTAAGTGATTAATTGCCATACTGGGACTTGAACCCAGGACTTTGTGCATGTCAGACAAGCATTTTACCAACTGAGCTATATACACAGCCCATAGATTTTTAAGTTTCTGGATACAGGTGAGGCCAAGATCAACATGCTATGGTCTTTCCTAAGGGTTCACTCTTTATAGATGGTGAATTTTTACTGTCTCCTGATATTATGCAAGAGGTAAATAAAACTCTCTGATCTTTTATATAAGAATAGTAATCCCATCACCTATCTGTCTCTCAGTGGCTCTTTCAGCTACAATTGAGGATTAGTTTTAGCATGTAAATTATGGAGGACACAAACCTTTCAGACCATAGCGTTTCTCCATTCCGGTATCTTTGAATGTTTTTGGAAATTTGATACCCATTTTGTATATTGGTGTGCTGGCCATGCAGCCAGATACAACATAAAGGATTTGATCATGTTTAGACATATCTTCAAAATGCATGATTATATGAAAACAATTTACTGAAGATGATTAACATAACATTATTATGCCTTCCACATTTGTGTGATCGAAAATCACAGATAGGATTTGCATTGAAAAATGGATTGTGGGGCTGGAGAGATGGCTCAGCAGTTAAGAACACTGGCTGTTCTTGCAGAAGATCCGGGTTCGAATCCCAGCACCCACATGGCAGCTAACAACTGTCCATAACTCCAGTTCCATGGGACCCAGCAGCCTCTTCTGTCCCTCCGTGGGCATTGCATGACACAAGTGCACTTACCTACAGCAATACACACACACATAAAATAATAAACTATTTTAAAAAAAGAAAAATGGATTGTGAAACTAATTATCAATTGTTTTTAAACATTCCTACTGCAAAATATTTTTATTTATTCTTTGAAAATTTCATATATGTATAAAACAAAATATATCTTGATCATATCTACACCCCCAGACTGTCATTAAAGCCCCTTCTGAGAGGCATAAAAATGTCTTCCCACTCCTTCTTGTGGTCCCTATGACAAACTGCAGTCTGGGAAACCAGTGAATTACTGGGCTTATTTACAGATCAATGGGTGAGGGTTTACTTACAGGAATGTGGGTATTTCCCTCCTAAGGCAGCACAGGAAAGTCTTCATCCAAGCATGGATGGTGACTTCCTGCTGCCTGAAATGGCAGAGAGTTTCCCCTCTGTTTCCTCAGTTTATATGCCCCTAGCCCCTTCCCCTTGTGCAACTAGGACCAACTGGTTGATTGGGAGGTGTGGCTGACTCCCCTTGCCCCTCCTTTCTTGTGGAGCATAGCAGTCATCAAGCTTAGCTGTAATGATTCTAGGTAAATAGGTGCAATCAAACTTGGGAAGATGGCATCTGTCCATGACCTGACTGTCAGAGGACAGTCCTCTACAACACAGACTCACCTCCAAGTCCCGGAGGAGCTGCTGTTTCATTTTTCTCCCAACTTCATGTACTCATTTTATTTATTTATTTGCTATTTTTATTTTCATGTTTATTGTTTGATGATTTCATATGTACATATAATGTGTTTTGATAAAAATTCACCCTCTATTCCCTCTCTTCTTATGCCTCCTTTGTATCCCCAATACTTTTCCTTCTAAATATGATGAGTTCTTTTTTTTAGAAAAAACCCCCACTGAATCCACTTAGTGCTTCCTGAATGCACATGGGTGTAGGATCATCTACCATGTAGGATCATCTACCATGGGACCACATTCCTAAAGAAAATTGACTCTCCCTTCATGAGAAGCCATCAATGACAATGGCTCCTCAGCTAGGGGGCAAAATTCATGTCCCCTTCCCTGTCCATGCTGGGATTTTGACTGGCTTGATCTTGCTGTGCAGGTCTTGTTTGTGTACTCATGGTCCCTTTGAGTTCATGTGTGCAACAGCCTCATGTCCAGCAAATACTTTTTTTTCCCTGAGACATCTATTCCCTCTGGCATTAATATTCTTTCTAGTCCTTCCTTCACAATGTTTCTTGAGGGTTGGAAAGAGGGAATGTGATATAGATGTCTCATTTAGAGCTGAGCATTCCACATTCTTTCTAGTCCTTCCTTCACAATGTTTCTTGAGGGTTGGAAAGATGGAATGTGATATAGATGTCTCATTTAGAGCTGAGCATTCCACAGTCTCTAATTCTCTGCAGTTGACTAGTTGTGTGTCATGATATTAATCACCATTTACTGCAAAAAGAAGCTGTTCTGATGAGGTCTTAAAGATGGACTAATCTATGTGTATAAAGATAAGTACTTAGACAGCCATTTAATACTATGCCCATTTAGTAGAATAATAGTGTTAGGTTCTTAACATAATAAAGACAATATACAACAAACCCATATGCGACATCATAATAAATGGAAAACAACAACAACAACAACAAACAAAAATGGATGTCCATTCTCCCCACTCTTATTCAATATAGTTCTTGAAATCTTATCTAGAACAATAAGACAAGAGAAGGAGATAGAGGGGATATGAACAGGAAAGGAAGAATTCAATGCATCCTTATTTGGAAATGATGTTTCTGTACATAAAAGACTTTAAAGATTCCACCAGAAAATTCCTACAGCCGAGGAACAGTAACTCACAGCAGCTGTTAACACATGCACAATATCAACACAAGATCAAGCTAGTCAAAATCAAGGCATGGATAGGGAGGGGCACTTAAAGTCTCACCATAGTTGAGGAGCTGCTGATTACTGGGGAAGGGAGGGTCAGTTTTCGTTAGGGATGCAGCCCCTAAGAGACTTCCCACGGTCTAATAGATGGTCCTGAACCCATGCACACACAGGTAGCTCTAAGTGGACTCAGTGGATTAAAAACAAAGAAAGCACATGAATTTCAGAGGGAAAAGTGGTGGAGGGGATAGAGAAGGAATTAGAAGGGAGGGAATGAGGAGTGAATTCAATCAAAGCCCAGTATATGCATATATGAAATTCTCAATAAAAATAGCTCAAGGAAGATGTGACTGTACTCCGAAGTTTTTTTTTTTTTTAAGAATGAAAAAGGAAGTTAATCCAAGATTGGAGAGCATAATTTAAAAAATAAATAGAATTGCTGAAGAATCCTAAAACTGAAATGAGTTTGGAAACAAAATAAAACCTCAGTGGAAACGCTTGTCAATAAAATGGATCATGTAGAAAACAGAGACTTTGGTCTAGAACACAAGACAGAGGAATTTGATCACTAGGTAAGGGTCAAATAAAAATTAAAAAATGAACAGAATGTGAGAAAATTCCCAACCTTCAGATTATGGGGCTAGAAGAAGGAGAATACTATAGCAAAGTCATAGAGAATATTTTCAATAAAATAATAGAAGAAAATTTCTCAAACTGAGAGCAAGCAATGCCCACTCATGTACAAGAAGCCTACAGAACACCAAATAGACAGAACCAAAAAAGAAACTCCACACAACATATTATCGCTAAGACATTAAGAACAAAGAATAAAGAAAGGGTATTAAAACTGTGAGAGAGAAATATCAAGTCACTTACAAAGACAGGCCCATCAGAATAATACCTGATTATGTGACAAAACGTTTTAAAACCAGAAGGGCCTGGAAAGATGTATTCCAAGTTCTGAAAGACCACAGCTGACAACACAGACTACTATACTCAACAAAACCATCTATTAAAATTGAAGAAACAAAAACTTTCTATGATAAAACAGATCAAAAAATTTATGACCACCAAGCCAGCTCTACAAAGGATACCAGAAAGAATACTTTGGTCTGATGATGAAGATAAACACACTCAAGAGGTCACAGGGAAATAAGCAATTCCAGAATAGTTAATCAAAACAGGCCTAAGAAAACACTATAAAACCACAAAATGAATTAATATGCATAATTCAATAATAATTCATAATATTAACAGACTTAATTCCTCAATAAAGAGACATAGACTGGCAGAGCAAATTAGAAAATAAGACCCATCTTTTTGCTGCTTCCAAGAAACATACTGCACCATCAACAATAGATATCACCTTAAGGTAAAAGGATGGAAAAAGCTATTCCAAGCACATAGAACTAAGAAACAAGTAGGCATAGTTATTCTAATAACTAACAAAACAGACTTCAAATCAAAGCTAGTCAAAAGATAAGGAGGGAACCATCATACACACTGAAGGAACAGTCCACCAAGTGGATATTATAATTTTAAATGTAAATGCATTTAACACAAGTGCACCCAATTCCATAAATTCCATAAAAGAAATAGTATGAAATCTAAAACCACAGATTAACCCTAACACAGTGACAGTGGGTGATTTCAGTACTCCACTCTCACCAATAAACAGGTCGTCCAGACAAAAACTAAACAGAGAAACACTGGAATTAAATGATATCATAAATTAAATGATGTTAACAGGTTACCTATAAAACTTTTTACCTAAATGCTAAAAAATATAAATTCTTCTCAACAGCCCATGGAACTTTCTCCAAAATCACAATGCTTTTTCATAAATCTTTACTCTGGTTAACCCAGTCTCTACCTCTCCTTTTCCCTGTCTCTATTCCCACTTAACCTTTTGGCTCTGAGTAGTCTCCAGAGATAGAACCATATTCTATGTTCATTCAGAGTATGCTTCTACTTAGTTGTATCAGACACAGTTTGGTGGGAGAGGTATTTTTAAACCTTATTTTTGGAAAAGAAATTGCAGTAGACACACATGCAGTGTTTGAGTTTAGGGAGGGATTACTGGCCTATCAGATGGGTCTGGAGAGACTGGGAGAGGCTGGAGGCTGTAGTGATGCAATGATTGAGGCTGGATAATCTTGAAATTGAGGAAATAAAAGAGCTTCTGACATTCTTCCCATCAGAAGTGCATGGCTGTGGAAAAATATGAAGTAGGAGAAAGTGGAGATGTTCAGAGATTATCTAAGAGGAGCTTGAGCATTTCTGTGGTAGGGCTGCTGACTGTGCTAACTCATTCTGACAGGAGGAAGGGCAAGCCAGATTTATGTGGCAAGCCTACCCAATTTGGATCCTATCACTAAATGAGCCTAAACACTTGTGCTCTAAAAGTTTTCCTGCCCTAGTCAATCTCTGCACTTAAAACAAGTGACTGGGAATTTTACAATATTATGGCTTACCAAGATGAAGAAAAGATGGAGCTTTGCAGATCCTTTGCTTAAAGACTAATTCAGTCCTTTGTGGAAAGACAACAGAGCAAACCAGAAACTTCTCTTGGCAATTGCCCTTAATAGCTTATTAAGCTCCTCAGACTGGTTTTGTGTAACATATGTGTTGGTCTGTAAATATACTATGTCACTTTGGTGACACATGAAGCAAGAGGGTTAGGTCTAATTATGAAAGTCAGGGCAATGCTGGCAAGTATGTGCTGAAGGAGAAAAAATTTCCCTTTCTATTAAGTCTGGACCCAAGCCCATGGGATGATGCTGTTCACATTGAGGGAAGTTCTTCCTCTATGGAACAGACCTCAAAGAAATGCTCAGAGATGGGCTTCATGAATTCCCCAGGCACTGTCTCTCTCATTAATTAATTTATTTTTTGACAGTCTCATACATGGATATTATACTTTTGGGTCACACTCACCATTCCACCCACTCTTATCCCTCTCCACTTCCACCAAGCCCCCTTCCTACTATCATGCCTTTTTGTTTTGTGTTCCACTGAATTTAACCAAGACTGTCCACATGGGCATGGGTGTGGGCTATCCACTGGAGCGTGGGTAATTCACTAGCAGCTCATTACTGAAGACAATGACTCCCCGTCTCCCAGCAGCCACCAGCTGCCAAAAGCTTTCCAGAGAAGGACCCTACCCCATGAACTCCTAACTAACAACTGAATGTTAATGAGTCCAGTTTTGTGAAGGCTCTGTGAAGGCAGCTATAGCTTCTCTGAGTTCATGGATGCAGTGGCATGTAATGCCTAGAAGATAGCATTTCACAGACCTCCGCCCCATTACATGGCTCATATACTCTTTCTGCCCTCTCTTTCACTACATTACTAAACCTTGGAAGGGGTGATATGGATGCTGAGGGATAAGCATTAAGCAGTCATTCTTTATATCATGGGCACTCATAAGCCTCTGCACTAATTAACCACATCAACCACCCTTTCCTGCAAAAAGAACCTCCTCTGAACAAGGCTTTAGGGCAGCACTGCTGTATGGATATAAACACAAATATTAGGAGATAATTTAGAATGTCCATTTAGCAAAACAGAAGATACAGGTCCGCCCTCCCAGGGCCTATGACCTCCTCAGCCATGGACATTTGACCAGGCCCACAGTACCAGTTAAGGACTTTCTCCTGTGGAGCGAGCCTCAGATTCAGTCAGATCTGCAGTTGGCTACTGCCATATCAATCACGTCATTGTTGCACCATGTGGCACATCTTGCCTGGCAGGTTGTTATTTTAGTATGTGGAGTCCACAGCTGTGTAAGATCGTTGTTGGCTTTTCTTCCCCAGTTGCCTACATAGCAATGTCTGCCACTGTGAAAGCTAGCCAGTGAGGAGGAAATGTCCCTGTACTCAAAATATGTGGTGTCTTCAGCAATAGGGTCTTAGCATCTGGTTCTGGTGGAAATTGTTTTGGAGTCTTTAGGGCTTTCCTGGCCAGCAACTTACAGGTACATATACCACACCTAGAACTGGGATTAAAAAAAAAAAAAACAAAAAACTATGGCTTCTTAGATTGGCATTACTCACCTATGCAGGATGTCTGCTTGAAGGCGTGTGTGTGTGTGTGTGTGTGTGTGTGTGTGTGTGTAGGTCAGAGTCAGTTCTTTCCTTCTACTAATCGGTTCCTGAAGGTCAGAGTCAGTTCTCTCCTTCTACCAATTGGTTCCTGTTGGTGGCAAGTACCTGCTAAGTACCTGCTAAGCCATCTCATCAGTCCTAACTTTATTTTTTAAAAATTCGCTCATCAGGTAGAATATTTCCATATGGCTTCTTCATACATCCTTATTTTTGGTTAATTTTCTACCTCATCCCTTCTTCTCTTCCTCCCTCTGCTCCCATCCCTGTTTAATTCTTGCCACCCCAAGAATTCTTTTCTCTATTTTCATATTACATGTGTTCTACTATACTGCTCCCCTTAATCCCCATCCATAAACTATTTCTAGTTTCTAGATCTTTATAGATATTCCATGTTAAACACACAAATTAAAAAATGTGAAACTATGATCCACATCTGAAAAAGTACATGTGGTGTTTGTCTTTCTGGGTCTGTGTTACTACACTCAGTTTAATATTTTCCAGTTCCATTCATTGTCTTGCCAACTGCATAATTTGTTTTCTTTACAGCTGAATACATTCCGTTGTATATATGTACCACATTTTCATTATTCATTCATCAGTTGATGGACATCTAAGCTGATTCCATTTACTAGCTATTGTGAACAGCAATGAACATGGATGTACAGGTGTATCTCTGTAGTAGAACATAAGAGTCCTTTGGGTACATGTACAGGACTGGTATATACAGTGGATCATACAGTGTTTCCTAATCCAATCAAACTGACAACTCAAATTATCACATCTCCTTCCTACATTCCTTCTTTCAGCTGATTCTTTCCCCTCTCCATTCTACATTCTTTTCTTCCTTCCTCCCCTCTCTACTTCACGTCCTTTTTTTTTTAAGATCAGGAACCGTTTCTTCTGTGGAAGGTTTCTAGAGAAGGTCAAGGTAAAAGGCTGTTCTGATGAATGCACAGATGAAGTAATATCCAGAATTCTTCTTGGTTATGATTCTGGGGAGAATAATTTTAAAACATTTGATTAGTAGTATTAAAAACATAAACTTGGATATTAAAGTGTCTTGCTTCAGTTTCTGTTTTTAACTGTTGTGTCAATATGAATATACCAAACTCTTTTGGTAGGGGGAAAATTCTTAACATGGATTGCAAAATCAAGCTATTAGAGTTTAAATTTCTCCTCTAAAAGTAAGTAAAATTATCTTCATATTTGTTTTAAAATTCTTTAGATATTAAGTTTGAGTGTGGTAGCCAATGCAGATAGGACAAGTTTGTCAGCACATTTTCTTATAGTTTAAGATAAAATCATGCATATCAATCTACCATTTTCTTTTTTATATTTTAAAATTTTATTTATTATTTTTATTTTTTATGTGTATGCGTGTATTGCCTGCATGTAGGTAAGTGCACCCGTCTCATGCAATGCCCGTTGGAGGACAGAAGAGGCTGTCTGGATCCCCTGGAACTGGAGTTACGTACAGGTGTTAGCTGCCATGTGGGTGCTGGGATTCGAACCCAGATCTTCTGCAAGAACAATCAGTGTTCTTAACGGCTGAGCCATCTCCTAGCTCCCGAAAAAATCTACCATTTTCTTAAAAACAAATCTTTATTGCACAATTACACAGAACTATTTATGTTTCTCCACAGGAAAGTTTATTAAAATTTTAAAACAAATATTAAATTTATTTTAAAAATCACACTATGTACACGGAATGTCCTTTATGTTTCTTCTAAATGCTTCACAGAAGACAGTTTTCTTGAAATTGGGACGTTGTGGGAGATAGCGATGTTACATTATTATGAACCAACCTCCTGCTCAGGAGCGCTCTTGATCCTCTAGAGGGCAGTGTATCACTTTTACATCACCACCTGGGAGGGAAACTGGCACTGCCTTCCTGCTTGAGTGTGGAGATGCGGTTCATTCCCTTCATTGTGTCTTTCATTTCAAAATTGTATAATACAGCTGAGTCATTTAACAAAAGCAGCCTTTTAATGAAAAATATTCAAGATGATTAGAACTCTCATAAGATAATGGTTGGTTTGGATTTTAGAGGAAGATTTCTTTGGCTTTCCGTCTGTGTTTTCTAAGAAAGCATACTGGACTCCAAATTTAGTTAGAACGATTTCCTGGAAAATAAATTTCCTTTCCCCCTTAAAAAATATTTGACATAAAGTTCCATGTTTGTCAGTAGACATGCTTCTGACAAAACAAACTCTAAAAGTCAGCTTCCCCCCCACCCGATCCATGACAACTCCTTGTCATCTTTGGTTTCATTTTTCTATTTTTCCCCATGCTGCCTCGAGTTTTGCTATCCGTCTTGTGCCAGCCGGCATCTTCTTTCCTCCTTTCTCTTCCTCCTCCTGTGCTTCCGTTCTCACCTCTTCCTCATCTTAAAAAAAAAAATATTCCACAAAACAGGGTCGTTAAAAGAACAGTGGCCCTCTCTATCCTCCCTAGCCTGCTCTGTTCATTCTCCTTAAATCAAGTAAGTAATGTATTAGTGTGGTAGTCAGAAGTCTGTGAGAGCCCTGACGATTTCCGGCTCCTGGAGTACATCCATGCCTCCATGCAGTTTGTTCTGTCAGATACTAGCTATTACTGTGAAGGGATTTTACAGATGAATTAAAGCCTTGAAACCGTAAATGGGCCTAAAATAGTGGCTATATATAATATATAATACATAATAAATATATTTATATAAATTTTATATATGTATATTTGGATGGAACTGACCTAGTCATAAGAGCCCTTTGAATATGTGTCTGGAAACCAAAGCCAAAAGCCTGGAGCATTGATGGTTTTGAACTGGAAGGGAGCCATGGGACAATGACCAGACAGTGGCTTCTAGTGGCTGAAAATCGTCCCCAGAGGACCAGAAAACCAGTACCCAATCCCACAACCACAAGAACCAGAATTCTGTCAAAACAAGAAAGCTTGGAAGTGGACCCAAGCTCCAGAAGAGACCAAAGCCCAGACAACATCTTTATTTCAGTTTGTGATACCCTGAACTGACATAGGTTTAAGCCATGTCTAGACTTTTGACCCATAACAACTGAAACATACCAAATAGGTGCTATTTTAAGCCTCTAAGTTTGTTGTTATATAGTGGCAGAAACCCAATATAAAGTAAGTCATGTCCGTTAACATTGTTTGTAAAAGGTTTCTGGAAAAATGGAAGCAAACATATAAAACAATAATATTTGACATTGGGGATTTACCCATACTCTGTGGTGATTTGGTAATGTCTATGTTCCCTTTCCTGATGGTATTTGCTATTGGGTTGACTTCATGCTGAGCTCCACAGGTAAAACTCAGTCAGCTCACACCCTTGAGTGCATACCACTCTAGTAAGATAAGGCATATGACTAAAGGTCTTCTAGTAAGAATCAACCTCAGGGAGATTTGGGTAGGAATGCCAGGTATACTCTTTCTTTTTCTCCTGAGCTTGGTGAGTTCTCTTTCAGTTCTAGATTAATGTAAATGTGCTGTTCATTTATTTGAAGCAACAAATCTCCATTTTGCTTTAGAAACATTTGATTCTTGTATTGAATTTATTTCTTACAACTAGAGAACATCTGATAGACCACTCACTATCTATGCCTTCATGAAAGCTTTCTTCATTCTTCCGTAATATAATATTTTCTGGCAAGTGACTCTCATCATTTCTGTTCACTTTAGTTTTTGCTTAACCTTTTAGGACTAGAGATACACTTGGCAAAACCATACGAAAAATGTTATATTTATTATTCTTACATTGCAAACTGATTAAACAATTCAGAAAAATCTGTGTTATGGTTTTCATGATATTCCTGTCATGATGTATATTTGAAGAATATCAATTTATTTATTTTGTCTAATTTTTATTTCATTTTCTAATTACTTTTTTATATTACACCCAAAGTTACAGGGTTACAATATGATGTTTTCATATATATATGTTTTGTTTTTATTTGATCTCCTCCTCACTTCCTTCTCCTGTACCCCCGTCCCATCTCTTTCTTGTTCTTCTGATTCCTCAAATAGTCCTACTATTTGAAATTATACTCAAATTTCTTTTGAAATACATTTTTTTACCTAGAAATTCTGTCAACAGAGTGTAACCCATTTGTTGTGTTTAAAAATTTTATTTCAACCTACTGAAAACATAAACTATGCGATTTTCATTAACTAACATTGTAATTGCCTATAATTCTTTTGGATAGAGACATGTTGAAGCTAGCTATGTGTGAAAAGCAAAAATATTTTTTCTGTGCAAAGATGAAAACTGTGTATTGTTAAAATGACTATTCAGTGTTTGCTTATAATAATCTTACTAGGAGAGATAATATGATAGAAAGCCTTTAAAATATCTAATTTTGTCTTTATCAATTAAAAAACTTTTACATTTTTAAATTGAAATTTTGATTTTTTCATACAATATAATTTGATGGTATTTAGATCCTCTCCTCTGTCTCTACCTCCTCCCCTTACGCTCCTTGTCCAATTTAATGTACTTAATTACACACACACACACACACATATCACGTATATATGTATAATAAGGTCTATAGAATGCAATTTGTGTCTCTAAATGTCCTTCAGTGTGGATACATCTGTTGGAGCCTAGTTAACCTACCAAGAATTACATGTTTGAAAAAGACTCTCTCTGCCCATCCCATCAGCCATCTGCTGCCACAATTTCCTTAAGTGGGGTTGGAGCTTCTTACCTACTTCTTCCTGTCCTATGCTGGCATTTTTTTCTGGTTTCAGCTTCCATGGGACTTGTGCATGCTGCCACCATTGCTGTGAGTTCATATGAGTAACTGACCAGCTGTCTGGAAAACTCTATTTCCATGTGGTCATCCACCATCCCTGGCTCTTGCAATCTTTCTGCCCCTTCTTGATATAGGTTTCATATTCAGGGATAAGTACTCTGTAGCCTTTTGTTCTCTGCACATTGGCAAGTTGTAGGTTTCTGTGTGAATTACCATACATTGCATAAAGAAATCTCTCTGGTGAGAGCTGAGAGATGCATTAATCTATGGGTATAATATTGAGTCATTAAGAGTCTGTTTAGTGTAATAACTATTTAGTAGAAAACTAGTATTAAGTCCTCCCCTATGTCCTGTGACCTCTCTAGCCTCAGTTTCTTAGGCCTGATAGCAATGTCAGGTATGGGCTTTATCCTATGAAGCAGATCTTAAATCAAATTAAGAATGGATGGTTACTTCCATAATTTTTGTGCCATCGTTTCACTGGTGGGCATATCTTTCCAGTCCAGTTGTTATTGTAGTTCACAGGATTCACTGCTGGGTAAGGATGATGATTATTTTTTCTTTCCAGTAGCATGCATTTCAGCACTATGGATGTTAACCAGTAGAGTTTATGCTTAACTTGATTTGTCCTTGTTTGTTCTACAGCTCATTCATTTATGTAGTAACTTCAGCAATAGGGTCTTACCATCCAGTAATGATGGATAACAAAGAGTAGGGGTAATGGCCAGTATTATTTGATGGTCTGTGGGACCCCTAGTCAACAGCTTCTAGAGTCCATTCCTGGTATTGAGGTTTATTTTTTATTTTTATTTATTTTAAATTTATTTATTTGTTTTTATTTTATTTTGTTTGTTTTGATTTTATAGGTATGAGTGTTTTGCCTAAATGTATGTTAGTGTGCCATGTGCATATAAGGCCCACAGAGGCTAGAAGAGGGCACTGGATCCCCTGGAACTGTAGTTACAGATGGTTGTTAACTACCATGTGGGTGCTGGGAATTGAACTCAGTTCTCTGCAAGAGCAGCAGGTACTCTTAACCACTGAGCAATCCCTCCCTCAATTTTTAATTTTTTTAATTATGTGTATGTGTGTGTGCCTGTGTGTGGGTATGTGCACATGAGTGTAAGTGCCCTTGGAGACTATAGGTATCAGATCCTCTTGGAGCTGGAGTTATAGGTGATTCTGAGCTACCCAATATGGGTGCTGGGAACCAAACTTGAACTTGGGTTCTCTGAAAGAGCATTATATACTCTTAACCACTGAGACATCTCTCCATACTTAGAAAGCATTTTAATAATATAAAATACCTTTGAAATCTGTTTTAAGCTGCATGTCTATTTGTATTGAAATTTTGCGTTTATTTCTTTTAGTTTGAGGGACTTTTTTAAAATTTATTTTAATTAAAAGAAGCATTTCATTACAACAGCATTAACCTATTCAATAACATTTTTCTGAGCTAGGGTACATCTCTTTCAAAATTGGCTGTACATTTCTAGGTTTACAGATGAATTATTACGCTTATATAATCTTTTACTGTAGACATTAGGGGGTTTTCCTTGAGAATTGTCATGCTAATATACCTTATTCATCTTTAGTTTGTCCCACCTGGAATAATCTTTTTCAAGGAATATCTAAAGTATTAGTATCTTAGAAGGTTAGAGCTGACCTGAAATTAGTTCACAGAAAAATATGTTCATTTCTATGAACACTAAAGTAGAAAGTATATAAAATGGGTGATTTAAGATTTTTTTTAGATTTATTTATTTTTATTTGCACATATTAATTATACAAAATAATGGGTTTCATTATGAAATTTTTATGCATATTAAAATTTCTTAAGGGAAAGAATAATATAGGGGGACTTACAAGAATAACAGATACCTGTGACTTTCAAAGTGATGTTTGGCTATTCCTCCAAGAAGTAATTTTTTAAATTGCAAGCATGTGTCTATCAATGAAGTTTTAGCTTAATGATAAAATCTGTTGAACTGGAGTGGCATGACTAAAGGAGAACATGTGCAAAAGATCCTGGAGAGAATGGATGGTACTAAGACATGTAAAGAGCAGGCACAGGGTCAGTTGGAATGGTGCCTGATATGTGCCTTTCAGTTCACTGGGATTGCAAACAAGGATTAAATATCCTGTTCTGGTTTGCATGTGAAATGTCTCTCATAAGTTCACATGTTTGAATACTTGGTCCCAAGCTAGTGGAACTCTTTTGAAAGTTTATTGAACTGTTAGCTGATAACTCCTTGCTGGAAGAAGTGGCTCACTGGAGACAGGCCTTGAGGCTCTCTAGGTAAGCCCAAATACTGTCTGCTCTGATTCCTGACTACAGGCACAGTATGACCAATGACTTCTGCTCTATCAATGACTGCCTTCCTTGACATGATGGGCTGTACCCCCTCAAACTACAACCCCAAATAATCTCTTCCTCCCTTAAGTTGCTTCTTGTCAGTTATTGGGTCAGAGCAACAAGAAATTTGACCAATCAGAAAATAGGTACCAGGAGTGGGATTGTTACTATAATAAGCCTGACAATGTGATTCACAGATCTTTGAACTGGTTTGTGACAGAAATGTAGGAAAGTTTGAAGTATGGATGAGAGAAGCCATAGGATGTTATAAATGTATCTTAATAGGTCTGTTGGGAATTTGGAAGACCAGAATGCTGGGAGAAATTTAGACATTGTGATTAAACCAACAATTGCAGTTGTCTCTTTAGTGCTTACCTCACAGTTTGATTGCAAACTTTATTCAAATTTCTTTCCATGACCTTGGCTATTTAGCCCATGCTTATTTCCTTGACTAGCCTACAAAATTTCAGTGTAAACTCAATTTAGATGGAAATTATCAGAGACAGATATGGGATTATTACCTAGAATTTATGATTGAGAGCTGAGGATGGCTGAAGGAAGATATATGTGCTAAACATTGTCCATCACAGGGGCACAGAGCTTTCTGTCTTCTGCTGGGAAGGCTGGTTGCACAAACTTTCTCTTTACTGAATACAGATGCTTTCTTATGAAGTATTCCCAGTGGAATTATTTTCTTTCCTTTAATTTTTACTTTTTAAAAGTATTTTATTATTTTTATTTTATTTTATGCATATGAGTATATTGCCTGCATGCATGTAAGTGCACTTGTGTCATGCAATGCCTGAAGAGGCCAGAAGTGGGTGTCAGATTCCCTGGAACTGGAGTTACAGACCATTGTTAGCCAGTATGTGGGTGTTGGGAATCGAACCTGGATCCTCTACAACAGCAGCCAGTGCTCTTAACCATTGAGCCATCTCTCCAGTCCCTAATTTTCACTTTTATTTCAATCATCCATTCCACAATTATCTATTTAATGTGTTAGGCACTGTTCTAAGTGTTTGGTGAGCAACAGATGGGAATTTCTGCCGAAGTGGTCCTTCTATTCTAGCAAAGTTGACAAATTAATAACCAACAATATAGTAATACTATGTTAATGGAATCTACTTGTAGCAATATATAATAAATTAATTGAATAAAACATAAGAAAGTACTATAACTTACTGGAAGGTATTAATCAGGACTGAGATAGCTCAGTCATTAAGTATGAAGACTTTAGTTCAATTCCCAGAATGTATGTAAAAATTCCTTGCATGGTAGAGCACACTTATAATCCTAGCACTGGGAAGGCAGAGATAGGCAGATCTATGGGACTTGCTGATTGGCCTGCTTTGCCTACTTGGTAAGCTCCAGGCTAATGAGAGACCCTGTTTCAAAGGAAGTAGACAGTGTTCTTGAGTATGACATTTAAAGTTGTACCCTAGCCTTCATACACCCAACCCCAACACACACACACACACACACACACACACACACACACACACACACAAGATAATAAGCAATAGGTACTTACTTTTGATCACAATCTGATGTACATTTTATTTTTCAGGTATAAAACTGGTTTTGGAGGACTGTATCATCAAATGAGGAGCATGATAAAAAGATAAAACAACAAATTATATGACCATTAGTAATTAAAACATGATGCTCTTCAATGCTTAAATTTACTATCTACAAGCAATTGGTTTTCAAATTCAATAACTTTCTTACAAATAATGTAATTCATATCCATTGTCTTATTTAAAAAATTACCAGATCATTTACCTAGCATATTGGCTAACCCAAATTTGTGTTCCATGTTGAACATACTGGAAGTCTCAGGACACTGTTGAACATATACTAGGGTATAATTTACCTTATGGCAGAGAAAGTGCTTTTCCTTTTTCTTGGGTTCTGGTAGAGCTATTTTACACTAAGAGAAGAATGTTGCCTGTTACAACAGTGGAGAAAAAGGAAATATATTTGTGGTGGTCTGAATGAGAATGTCCCCCATAGGCTCCAAGTATTTGGACATTTTGTTCCCAGTTGGTGGCACTGTTTTGGGAGGTCTTAGAAGGTATGGCTATCCTGGAGGAAACGCATCACTGGGGACAGGCTTAGAGAGTTCTTAAGCCTTGCCAGATCTCAAGTCCCTCTCTTGCTTCCTGTGACTGCTTGAAGATGTGAGAGCTTAGCTCTACTCAATTCCAGCCACCTCTGCCATCATGTCTTTTGCCATGATGGACTCTTGCTCCTTGGAACATAAGCTAATTAAACTCTTCCTTCTATAAGTTGCTTTGATTTAGTGTTTCTATAACAGCAACAGAAAAGTGATTAATACAATATTTTTACAGAAGTCTTATATTTCTTTTTCCACAGGGTGCACTATGTTGGATGTATTTTTATTACAGAAAATAACAAAGCTTGATTCTCAGTGTCCTGATTGGGTAACTTAATGTATACTTTCAGAACCTCTCAGTTCCATTAAGGGTCAATCCTAGAGGTCAGATGTGTTTAGAATTCAGGACTTTCCTGCATTTATAAAGATGATGTATCAAGTATCTATACCAGATGTTTGTTTCACAGAGTTCTTCACTTAAAATTTTAAGATCAGTTCTTATACTTTAAGACTTTATTGGTGACCTATTAACTTTATGTGCTTGGAGTTTATAATTCTAAAGATGCATAGTTTATCAAACACAACTAGCATTTTATTACTGAGCCAAGAATTATTATAGCTCCTAAATAAATACAGGATGACAGTTCAGTATTGCCCAAATATGTGAACAGCATTAGTATTTTCAGAAACAGAACATGCCAGTTTATTTATAAATATCCTGGAAAATAGCTAGAGTGGTAGAAGAAATAAATTGAAAGGGTAAAGTAGGAAAAGATAATTTAACCGTTTTCTACTTCATTTGTTAAAGAATGTAATGTGTGATGTTTTGGTGAATAATCAAAAAAATGTCTATTTTTTTTCAAATTCAATTGCAATGAATAAAAAAGTTTATTTTCTATCTTACTCTAAAGTTTGTGCAGTTTTAAAATAAGAAACCAGTTTTATTTACGAATTTCCAACAATGACAACTCACAAAAAACATCCAAGCACAGGACACAGAACAGCAGCAAACATTAACAACAACAAAATCACTTTTTCCAAGTGCATCAGTGTGAATTGTGCAGTTAAAAGTGAAATGAGAAAGGAAAAAAATAAAGGTTTTGTATACAAACAGTGTGGGAACACTAGTAACTAGAAGGTATTGTGTACTAGAAGACAAGAGAGGGTAGGTTATCATTTACTTGGATATCATTCTAGATAATTGTAAGCTCTCACTATTTGTGTTTGCTAATGAATTTTAGCTTTTAATGTGAGATTTGTCTCTGATCTTCAGTAAAGTGTTCTAGATGTTGCCTTAACACAACAGTTGATATCTAAGAAAAATTTTTAGAAAATATATCTCCTTTCCAAAATCTGTTTTCTTTATTAAAACAACTCAACCAAATAATGTGACCTATGAAATTGCTTCATCTCAATTCAGGGACAAAAGAGGCATGCTATTCTGGAGGATGCTAGCACATACCAAGTATTTTTTTGTTCTTTGCCAAACGTACAGTTCATTGTTTGGTCAGCTGTGTCTGTCAGTTTGCAGATGTAAGGGAGTTCTCAGAAACCCCATTCTTCGACAAACCTTACATAGAGGCTTTAAACATCGTCTGGCTCATTATTTCCCAAGGAAGGTTAAGCCCTTTACTGTCAGACCAGAACTCTTTGCTAATTAGTGACTTTGCTTTGCCACTGAAAGTGTCATGTCTGAGAGCCTTCCCACTGTGATCTGAGGCATGCTGCTCACTCACATTAACTGTCCAAGGACCACAGATGGGGGTGGGAGTGCTGCCTACTGTTTTCTATGTGACAAACTTTTAGCTTGCTATAAAGTCAGCTCCCTTTTAACAAGCTATAAATAGGACTGGATGAGAGAGATTTATCAGTGCATTAAAATTTCTCATAATACTAACCTGTTTATGTTCTTAACTTTTAGCAGAGTCCACACAGAATAATGGAAATAACACTTTTAAAGCATGGAAAAAAGTAAAATCTCAGTCTTTAGGAAATGTCAAAGAACAAATACAATAAATAAAAAAGAATGTGTCAACATATTTTAACTTCATCTTTTGTGAAAGAAAATCTTGATTCTTCTTGTTTTCTTTGATTTAATTAAGGAAGGTAACCCAAGTTTGGCTTAAAATATTAAACTATTTCATGTGATTGGAACACTTTCCTTGATATTCTTCTTCCCTTCTTAAAGGATATTATTTACAGATCCTTTTCTAGCTAACAGTGTTTTACCAAGTTGCAAGGACAAAAAAGTTGAATTGACTGACAGGTCTTATGTCCTTGAATTTTCAGACAGCTTTGGAGAGTCATCCAAGCTTCACCCATTGTACTCAAAGTGCTCCCTGACTTCTGTTTATTGAGGTCTCCTCTTTCACTGCTAGCTTTCTTTGGTCAGAGCAGGGAGCTGTCAGGATGATGCAAGGGTTTTTGTGTTTTGTTTTATTGTTGAAGAAAGTTCTTTATCATGTATGTAGACCATATTCATGTATTTGACTCGCTGTTCACAGGTTAATTTCAGACAGAGATTAGCTCAACAAATTTGTGACATTTTCTTCTTTGAGAAAAGTGTAGTAAAAATTTTAAAAAATACAGTTCTCTTATTCTTGAGTGGTGGATATTATATATAAAGGTTTTATATTTCATCACCATAATGAATGTGCCAAGAGTGCATCATATTGACTGACATTTTAAATTTGAAATTCATATCTTTGGTTTTAGTGGCCTGTCTTTTCATATACAAATTAACTGAAGGCAGGAAAAGTAGATGATGTGAGTTAGAGTGCGAGCGAGAACAAGAGTGAAAGGTTGTTGCACTCATAGCCTTTTCCCTTTCTTGTTTCTATCAGGGCTCCTGCACTACGGGATGATGCTGTCCATTTAGAACAGCTCTTCTCCAGCCTTAGTTAATCCTCTCTGGAAATGCCCCTCAAAAACACAATTGGAGGTGTGCTTTAACAGTCTCTTCTCAATCAAATTGACATTCAAGATTAACCATCTCAGAGCTACGGAGAAGGCTCAGTTTGTTAAGCACTTGCTATAAAATTGTGAAGACCTGAGGATTTTTTTAACTTAAAAAATGTTTTTTAATTTTAATTTTTTAAACTGAATTTTTGTGGATTTCATACAATACATCTTAAACATATTTAACCCCCTCTTCCTTTTCTGCAACTCCCCATAGCCAACCCACAGGAATTCATGCATATATCAATATATGTCAATATATGCTAAGGCCTATATGGTCAAGATTGTGTACTCAGACGTTCTACCATTGATTGATTTTTCTCCCTTAGTGGTTTGCATAATGTCTTTCAAAACTATGAGAGCTAGTCTTCAGGGAGGAGGCTTCCATGTCAATTCTAGCTCCATTGCTCCAAGTCCTGTGTTTGAAGCATGTCTTGTTTTCAGCAATTGGCTCTTACCTTCGAGTTCTGAGAGACAATCAAGGGCTATGGCACAATAGTCTGTGTCATTTTGGGAGTCTCTTGGTTTACCCTGACCAGCAACTCAAAGGGAGACTTCTCCTGTCTGGCACTGTGTTTCTTGTTATATAGCCTTCAGGTATACATATGCACTCATGTACAGATATTGTATGTGTATTTTTTAGTAGACTTTTGAACTAATACATTTCCTTATGTTTTTTTTCACACCATTTAAGCATCTTTACTCTCTCTCTTTCCAAATATAACCCTTCCTCCTCCCTCTCCACTTAAAGGACCCCTGTTTTCTTCTTTAATACCCATTTTCTATGATCTCCCCTCTCTTCAGCTCCTTTACCCCCAGAATCCATGTAAAAGCCAGGTGCAGTATCACATGTTTGTAATCCTAGTGCTCCTACAGCAAGATTGGAGGGAGAGCCTTCTCTAGCAGCTCTAGGGCCAGCTATCCTGGTGTATGCAGTGACCTTCCACAAACACAGTAGAAGGCAAGTTTTCTTTGGACCTCCCCATGCACACTGTGGTACACTTGCCTGCACTCACACAAAAACATGCATGCATGTATACCTATACATACACATGTACCTGGCACATACACAAACACACACACACACACTAAAATAAAAATTAACTGTCAGAAAGCTATATCAGGGAGAGAATAAAGAGGAAGAGAGCAGGGAAGGAACTGGGGGGTCTCTTGGTTTCTAAATTAATTACTTGTAGAGATTTTCTACAAGAACAGTTTGCAATCTGCTTGTATAATGGACTGTTGAACTGCCCCATATCTATTTTAGCACAGCTAAAGAGAGAGAAGAGAGAATAGAGAGAGAAGATTAAAAAGTCAGTTAATAATCCAGTGGTTTGGTAAGGGAGGGACATGAGAGCTTCCTGTAGGCAGTGGACACCATGACAGATAATGGACTGACTCTCTCCTGCAAATATCTCAATACAAGTGATTTTCTGGATCAGGGAGTATATATTTGGAGGCACTTTGAAGGTTCATTTGATAGACCTACGTTGTGCCACAGAGCTGGAAATGGGCCAGTGAAGAGGGAGATGGAAGAAAGTGGAGCTACCCTTAATCTCCAATGGTGAGGATATATCACTTCAGTGAATTTCCACTGATTCTTTTGGCACTTTCTCTTTGTTCATTTTTACTTAGTTTTTTAAATATAACCATTTATTAGAAGACTAGAATTGGGTTCTCTCCTATATCCTGTCTAGCCTCAGGTTCCTAAGCCTGATATCAATACAGGTATGTCCTCCATCAGGGAGTGGACATTACAGCCAATTAAAGAGTGGTTATTTAGTCCCATAATATTTATGGCACTATTGCACCAGTGGGCATATCTTGCCAGGCCAGCTGTTACTGTAGTTCACAGGATTCACAGTTGGATAGGTTGATGTATCTTTTATTTTTTGATACAAGGTCACCCTGTAATCCCAGCCGGCCTGGAACTCAATATGTAGACCAGGCTGACCTTGAACTCACCCTTCTAAGTATTGGGATTAAAGGTGTGGGACACCATGCCTGGCTACTAAAAGCTTTGGATTATGATGCATTTCGCTTTATTTTTTGACAATTTTTTTTACACTTTATTTTGCCTTTGTGCGTGCGTGTGTGAGGCTGCATGTGTGCCACAGCACTTGTCTGGAGGTCAGAAGAGAACTTACAAAAATAAGGTCTCTCTTTTCACCATGTGGGTCCCAGAGATCAAACTCAGGTCATTAGGGTTGGCAATAAGCACCTTTCACTCACTCAGCCATCTTGACAGCGCTTGTTTTGGTGTTTTAAAGCTAGGATCTCACTAAGCTGACCTCAAATTGCAGCAAAATTTCTGCTTCAGGTTCCCAAATTCTGAGATTATAGGTAAGAACCACCATGCCCAGCTCACATTTCAATTTTTAAATTTTTATTTTAGTTTTGCATGGTAAAATGATCTTTAATATTGAAAATTTTGGAAAGCACTCTAATAAAAAATGATCCAAGTAGTTCATGAGAAGAACTTTACCGAGTCACCCTTCCCATCCCCCAGGAAGATAACAGCACATCCCTAAGATGGTGTGCTCTTTTTTTTTTCTAACTAAAAAAAATTGAGAATTTCATACATGCATCTAAGGTGTTTTGATGAAATCCACACCCATTTCCTCCCCTCCAACTCCTCCCATATGTCCCCATCACTTTTTTCTGACAACTTCATGTACTCTTTTTTTCTTTTTTCTTTTTTTTTAAATGGGGCATTTTGCTACTCTAACATTCCCCCTCTGAAGTAGTAACGCTAAAATCTTTCAGGGATTAAATAAAAGCTCCCAAATACTTTTGACATTTTTGGCCTTCGGAACAGAGTATACGGCTAAGAGGCCCAAAGACATTTTGACTTTTAGCCAAGAAACTGGCTGCTTTTCTTTGGGGTCTTTTTACCCTAACTGCCTAGCCAATTTCTACCTCCTATTCTTATCACACCATCCTCTGAAGAGGTTACCCAGATTGCCAATGGGGAATTGGGATGCAGACCGCTCTGACTTCTTCCATGCTGAAGAGGGATGCAGGGTGAGGCAATTGGGGTACCCCTTCAGTGGGTCTATCTGAAAGACTCCCAAATTGCATAACTTACCTGTAGGGTGAAACAAAAGTTCTTGATTGGTGAATAAGGGACGTGAAGGAGAAGTAAAGGCAAGAGTAATTAGCATTACAAGTTCTAGACAGGGAACCAAAATAAAAGTCAGAACAGGGCAATTTTCAAATGTTCACATATGAGTCCATTGGAATTTCTTGATGAGAGCTTCCAAAAGCATCCCTCTATTAGGTTCCTCCTCATTTTCTTTTTTCTGCCAAGTTTGGACTCAAGAGTGATGGACTCAGGATTTGTTTTCAGGCACTTTGATATCTGCTGGAGTTGCTAGAATCAGTGTCAGTTCCCTCTCCAAGGCTTCTAGATAGGGGAAGAAAACAAATTTAGTCATCATTTTAGAACAATAGCTGGTTGTCTCCCTTAGCTACAGGTGGGCACTACAGTATTGGAGACCAAGATATGAAGTCTTACATCTGAGCAGCACTTTCTGCTTAGAAACAAAATTATCAATGAGAAATAATTGTATAAATAACATTTTATATGGACTTAAGCCTAATGTCTGGGAAATGTAATCCCTTGAACTATTAAAGAAATATACTGATCACTTTAATCTTTGGTTATACTTTCCTTTTGGGTTTTTAGGACCATATAGTTAGGCACCAAAAAACTAATAATTTTTACTCTTAAGATCGTTTGAGGATCTGTTCCTTGGGGGTCACATGGACTTGGGAGGATCCCCTGGCTCCTTTCCTTCACCAGTTCCATCTATGTGAAGATAAGTCAAAGGTCCTTCCTGCTCACTCAACTGTGGCTGGCTTCACTTGGAAGCATGGAGGAAATGTTTCCTCTGAGTTGACTCTCCTCTTTGTAGACTGGATACTGGTTCAAGTCTATCTGGTGGGGTCTCCATGGTCTCCCTGAAAAGGAGGATAGGTGACTCACCACAGTCACAGGACATTTTGAGAGATGCTCCATAGTCCCCTGGAACTTAGTCAACCTTGGAGGGCAAGGAACACAAAACTGTCTTTTAAGTCCCTCTGATCAGATTAGCATAGGCCTCAAAGTATGGCTGTTAAGCATCCTAGAAAGTTAGTTCCTGGATGTAATCAATGTTCCTGTTCTCTATGTGGATACCTTGCCAACCATGTATCATACAGCGCCAGGCCTTATTGCCCAGCACTGTTACCTGGACCTAGCCATTATCCCATTTGCTTCCATACAAATTCCCTTCTCATCTGACTCAGCTAGCACCTTGCATCAGGCTCCTTGCTTGGAAGTCTCTACTCCCTATACTTAAGCTCAGTTGCCCTGTACCTGATTGCCATGGATCTTGATTTTCCTAGTAGCTGAAGAGCTCTTATCTCACAAGGGGTCATCTGTCTTGCATGGATGCCTGCACTAATACAATGTAGCTCAGACCCTGTGCAGGGATGTCTTTCACATTCTGATTGGCTTACATGTCCTATGGCAGTGTCTTTCCATATGGACAACCTCCTTACCTGTTCGAACTTCTTCATATTCTAGGCCTTTCCACCCAAGGATCCCCTCCTTAGCCAGCTAGGGTTCTGACATCCTGAGCCAAGTCCTCCGTAACTAGATGCTGTCTTTATTCTGAGTTCTAACTCTCCTCACTGGGATGACACCATCCAGTGACTCACCTGCTCTGGCTCTGGGGTGTACCCTCTGCATCATCCTCTTTGACTTCTTGCACCAGGTTTTCTCCTCACACGAACGCTCCCTCCCCTCAAGTACTCATAAAGCATGCTAAACAGCCTTCCTACCTGAACACCATCATCACTCTGCTGATGTTGTATGTAGACACCTGCCTCATCCTGCCACATAACAAATAATGGTCTAAATTATTTAAAAAGGGGAGAAGAAAAATATAGCTACAGAGCTATTATTGACTTTTGCATCTTCCTTTTGTGAAAATCTATTTATTAAATGAAATTAAGAGGAAAATCAGATAAGATTCCTGCCTTTCAGGGCTTTGCATTCTGGAAGCATAAAGAAACATGCAAAGGCATTGCTGTACTAATACAGCACTATTTTGTACATGCTGTGGAGACTGGTGACAATAGCCTAGCCTGGAGTTACTAGAGTCTTTGGGAAGTGATTGAAAGCATACAGGGAAGAGAACCTAACCTTGTGAAAAGGAGGCCAGGGTAGTTTGATGGACCCACAGTAGCATTTATATCAGGTACCACATAAATTTAAGTAAATAGCATATTAAAAGTTTTAGAATGATGAGCACAATACAGTTAAGTTCAATTTGTTTTAAAATTCTTTATTAATGTAAAAAAAAAGCCCTCATTTTGCAAACAGGTGGTGTTTCTCTATCCTTCAATGTAAAACATGGAAATTAGCTTAAGAATGAGTTAATGTTGAGAACCTAGAAAATACCTGACTATGAATTACCACAACCACCCAAATATTAAAATGAAATCATAAATATTTTTATAATGGGACTGCCTAGTTGATTCTGGGAATAAGCACAAGACAAACTTTGGAATAGAAAGGAGACAAAGTTATTCTTCGCATATGGAATCCTTTAAAATTTCTTTTTAATTAAAAAAATTCAAAAAAGATAGTCACAGAGTTTTGCTTGCCTGAAGCACCCTGAAGCTTCCCTCTAAGATGTGGGCTGAAGAGTGGAGAGGTTTTATTCCACGAAGATTTCACTTAATAAGCACATGACTCTTGTGTGGGTGTTTCGGTTGCTTTTTTAATGATTATGATTGAATATATGACAAGAAGCAGCTTAAAGGAGGTAAGATTTATTTTGGTTTACAAAGGAGATACAGTCCATCAATGTTGTAGGGCATGGTGGCAGAAACACAAGGCAGATGGTGCATTGCATCCACAGCCAGGAAACAGAGAGAAGTGAGCGCTGCCACCTAGTTGTCGTTCTCTTTTTTTATTCTGTCTGGGACCTGGGTCTATGAAACAGGGAGGCACACATCTAGTGAATCTTCCACCTCAGTTTACCCAGTCTAAAAACTCCCTTCTAAACATGTCTATAGGTTTGTCTCCTAGGTGATTGTAAGTCCAATCAAGTTGATGGTATTAACCATCACAGTGAGTATGAACTTTCTGTTCAGTGGGAGCCTTAAAGATGGGGCCTAAAATGTTGCTCTTAGGGGATTTCTTTTAGGTGTATGTTTGTCTCCTAACTTGCTTTCCTCTAGCTACAATGGAGTGAACATATTTTTTTTCATAAAGAATGCTTATGCATAGTAGAATTCATTAAAAACAAAATAAAATTAATTACGGACTACTTTTTCTAGACTGAAAAGTATATATCTGAGAGAGACTTTATGAGGCTGAGCATAGCTAGTCTATAAAATGTATTGTTATGTTTCAATTTGTTTATAAAATACATTGAAATTTGGAGATTTGTGGATATGATCCATTTTCTTAAAATAACTATTTTTAGAGAAAATTATGCCTAATGCTCTCAGTTGTTCGCAATGAGTTATTTTGGGATTTATGGTAATTTTGTTGACATAAAATATAAAAAATGAATTCCTTCAAATGAACATATTAAACAAAACCAAAGACAGTAGCATTAGCTCCTTAGCACTCAAGCTATGCAGCAATAGGGTAATTTTTTTCATTTCTAATTCACGCCAATTACCTAGTGAGAAGTAAATGCATTGGTTGTTAATAGATTTGCCTGAAAATAACACTTAAATTATATGATATTATACTTTAACAGCTTTCATAAATGATGGCAGTGCTTCTTTATGTACTAAGATTACTAATGCAATATAAAATATGAAATTAAAGCAAAAGGTGGTTATGAGAAGCATAATTCCATTAAATAAACAATTAAAATATTTTCATAGATATCATCAAATCACAATTTCAGCATCATGACCACAGTCCTTTTTGGAAAAGTAATTTGCAATTGTAATAGAATTCATTCCTTTTATTTCTTTTCTTGTAGTTTTCTTTTTACAATTATAATTGCTTGTTTAGCTATGAAAAAATCTTTTGTTTAGATAATTTTCTTTTAAAATATTCTAGGTTGTAGTGGATCATCTAAATTTCCATGGTGGCTTTTATTGTATTTCTATTAAGCTATTTGTCAAATGGAAGTGCTGTTAAATGTTAATACTAAGTGAAATTAAGCCACTGTTAACCAAAATAAAATCTATGCAGATTTAGCCTATTTATAGCTGATAGTTAACTTTTGAAATTATAGAGTCTAAGAAAGCATAAATTTTCATGGAAATTGTTTTCTTTGGTTGCAAAGTCTGTCCAAATTGTATATTATCCATGAACCTGGGGATGAAGGTAGATTAATTCAGTGACTTATAAAGTATACTGTCTAAAGCTGTTTGTCACTATGGTAAGTTTTCCAGAATACATAAAGGAACTGTTTATGTATTTAAGTAACTGTTCCTGTTTAGGAATTTAAGATTTTCATCTTTTATTTATTTATTTATTTATTTATTTATTTATTTATTTATTTATTTATATTTATTATCTATCTATCTATCTATCATCTATCTATCTATTTATTTAAATATTTAGTGTACGTTGGTGCACAGGAATGCATGTGAAGGTCAGAGGACAACTTGCAGGAGTTGGTTCTCTCCTACTATGTGAGTTCTTGGTGTTGGACTCAGGTCTTTAGGTTTGATGACAAGTGTCTTTACCCACTGAGCTATTTCATGGGCTCCAATTTAGGAACTTAAAGGTATATCTTTCCTACTAAAAATGTGTACCTACAAAATGAACTCTTTTGGCCATAGATAATTTCATATTTGTGAAGAGATGAATTTAAATCACGAAGTCATCAGAGCAGCATGTGACAAATGCTCATCACAGTTGGCTCTAAGCGTTCAATAAATATCTGTTGGATAAATGAACAAATTTTAATGACGAAGTATATTGATTATTGTGATTATATTTGAAGTTTTCTTTTTAAAATAGGTAAGTTGGACCTACCTTTTTTTCAAAATTATTTTCATTGTCTTGATTACTAAAAAACAGATAAGGCATCTAAGATAAATCTTGCCCATAGCGCTGTGTGTTTTCAAAGACTGTATTATATAGCATCTTACACTCATTGAGTTTTGTGTTTTTGTATTTGTAGTTGTAGTTATTTATAGGCATTCTCCAGTTTAAGAAAATGGCCATGTTTCAGTAAGTGGTTCATTGTACTGAGGGTGTTGGCAAGCCCCTCACCACTCCCATTTTTAAATAAATTTGAGTAAGGAAGCACAAAGTTGACTGAATTGTAAAGGGATTAATGTCTTCTATTTTCATTTTTAATGGCTATCCTTGTGTCATTTCTCACACTAAAAATTGAGGCAAGCTCCCATGATCAGGGTTAGTGGTGTCAGAGGCATTAGAGTTCAAATATTTAATAATTAATTATTTAAGATTCTGTTTGTGGAGTCAGCACTGTATGCTGACTGAGAAATGTGTAATTATGGTGAGGATTGATAAACCAGAATTTGTCAGGCCAGAGTGACACTTATGTCACATAAGAACATAGTATACGTATTATGTACATAACAGGTATAAAGACATTGGTAAAAGGCCTTCAGTAAATTTATCTTCCACCGCTCTTTCACCTTCCACCTGTCCCTTAGGGGAGTTAATTTCATGCAAATCATTTATATAATGCAGTGAGTTTCTTTCTTAGTTAAGTATGGATTCCTGGGGTAACGTGTTCTTTTTTTCTTTTCTTTTTTTTGAAACAAGGTTTTATATAGCTCAGGCTGATGCTGAAATCCTGATCCCCCTGCCTCCACCTCACAAAGGCTGGGATTATATGCATGCAACACCAAGCCTGAGGGTGGAGTAGCTTTAAAAAATAATTTAAGTGATTTTGTACCATTATTTTTTGTCCTTGACACCCATCAACACCTCAGAGAACTAACAATCTAGGAAGCAAATTTAAAATTAATTCATTTAAACATAGCTGGGGCTTATTTAGCTAAAATACAGGAGATATATTTTTCAATAAACAATATTTGTAAATATCTGTATAGTTTTACCTATTTTTGATGCCTATAGAAATTCATGAGTCTAATAAGTAACATATAAGTACCTAGCTATTGTATTAATTTCATGTTGTTGCCCCAAGAAACTACCAAAAATTTAGTGGAGGCAGAAAGCAATGTTTTTCCTGTTCCTGCACACCACATTGACCTTGGACTTTTCCATCTTTGGGATTTTCTCCATATAGCAATCAATTCTCCAGTATACACCAACTGGGTGTCCTCTATCAAATTCAATACTGATCTAATCTACTGGATGTGGAATCAGGTGCCATGGGTCACAAGTTTAGCCCACAAAACTGATGCCCTAATTCATGCACACTTTTGAACGAGCTTTAACTAAGGGTTTGCACACTCCCTTTTCTGAGATTCAATGAATTTGCTAGTGCATCACAGGAAACAAGAAAACACTACTTACACCTTACCATTTATGGTTAAAAGACGTTGAAATGACAGAGATGAATTGCCAAGTAGGAAAAACGGATAGACAAGGTACATGGAAAACGGTTAGGGATTTCCTGCCCTCTCTCTGTACTGTATCCCCCAAGCAATTCCCTATGTTCAGCTAATTGGAAGCCTTCCAAACCCTGCCTTTTGGATTTTTATAGAGGCTTCATGATTTAGGATTGATCAATTGCATTATTAGCTATTAATAATTAACTCAACTTTCATCTCTTCATCCTTCTCTGGAGGTAAGTGGGTGGGGCTGAAAGTTCTGAGGACCTTTAATAACATAATTGGTTTCCTAGGCAACCAGTCTCTAACTTCAAGTGATCTAGGAGCCTACTAAGGAAATTTTTATTAGAAATAAATGATGCTTCTATCATCCAGGAAATTTTAAGGGATTTAGGAGCACTTTGACAGGAACCAGGGACAGGAAGCAGATATTTCTTAGTATATCATCAACTTAAGAAAGAGACTATTATATAGTTTTGGAGGCAAGAAGTCCTACAATCAAGATGTCATGAGGGCTGCATTCCTTCTGGGAAATCTTAGGAACAATTTCTTGGTTTTCTGCCAGAGGCCACCTGCTTTTTAAAGATTTGGGTGCCTTCTTTGTATGATTATTTCTTGCTTCTATCTTCACCTCTTGGTTTTGACTCTGAGCTGCCTGCTTTCTTCCTATAAAAGCCGGGTGATCCAGACCATTCTCACCCTCTCAAGGTCCTTAGCTAAATTACATCTGCAAAGTCCTCTTTACCATCTTTGTTAACATCTTTACAGGTTTGGAGAATTAAGACATGGACATCTTTGCGGGGGGACATAATTGTGCCTACCACAGTCACATATTTCCATGAATAATAAAACTACTGATCTTTGATCTAAGATAGTATATGGCAAATAAATCTTGTCATTAAAAACGAATATTACAGATTTTTAAAAGAAGTACCAAGCACTAAAATTTACACAGGGAAATACTGTCATTTAATACGCATGCTAGCTGTTCCTCATTTTAGCTTTTTTCATCAGTGTGGCATTTTCTACCTAAACATCTCAATAATAACCTTTGAAATATTAATATGTTTATCTTTGTAACTAAAACAATATTGCTTACTTTCATAAACAAATGTGACAAAACTTAGAGGAAATTTCTGTTGGATAAAAGTAGGTGTTATTGAGAAAATAATCATTGTTGTTGAATTTGCAGATGTTAAATGATATAACTGATCTCTTTGCGTCGACTTTTGTAATGCTTGATGCTTAGAGTTAGGTATTGCACCATATTTAGTATTAATGTACTTATGTTTTTCTCATTCATGTATTGAATGAAGTTTAATCTTTACCTCAGTGTATGTTTTGACTTGAATTAAATCTTTTTTGGACTTAAACTATATTCATATAAATAAGAAAACATTTCCTGTTAGTGTTTTGGGGTACTGTTTTTTGAAGATGTGTATAGAGTCTTCCTTTATCCAAGTTTCTTAATTTTGTTACAGTACCGTCAGAATACTGTGAGTTGGGCCTCTGTTTAGGGGAGATTAAAAATAGATCCAAAATTGCTCTCATTCTTCGACTCTCAAGAATGAAGAAAATATCAAGTGACTTGTTTTGATGTTGGTTTCTATTTTATATGTTAAGGAGAACTTCTGTAGCACCCTGAATGTCTCTTACCTGACTCAGAGTCCCCAGATTCACTCTGTTTGTCTGACAGCTGCAAAAAAGGAAACTTCACAGAATATGAAAGACGTGGTAGAAAGTGCATTTTCTTCTGTATTTACTAGCAATTCCCCTTCAATTTATTTTTGATAAAAATAAATACTGAGCCAGGCCTGGTGACGCACACCTTTAATCCCAGCACTCGGGAGGCAGAGGCAGGCGGACCTCTGTGAGTTCAAGGCCAGCCTGGTCTACATAGTGAGTTCCAGGACAGCTGGGGCTACAGGGAGACCCTATCTCAAAAAGACCAAAAAAAAAAAAACAAAAACAAAAAAAACAAAAAACTGAAGTCCTCCTACAGAATTTCTTTTTTTATACATTTTTACATCTTTTTTTCTCCATGGTGCCAATGAGTCTAAAAACTGCCCTTGAGGAAGGAAGCATATTACTTCCTCTGCCCTCCTCCCAGCTTTCTGTTTAAGCCCCACTGCTGCCAAGTTAGAATGGAAAACCATTCCATTGCCAATTGGCAACTTAAATAACTCTTGGCCAGGAAAGCTATCTAAGCAACTTTAAAATCTGCTTAGATTTTTCAGCGCCCCCTGCTCCCTGGGAAGGAAGTCATCCTCTAGACATACATATTACACAGGATGCCACCATGAATGAAATATTCAGAGAGGACTCTCAGGGTCCCCTTTGTGAACTTCCTGTCACAAACTTGAGGGGGAAATATTACTATTAGGACACATTGCTTTGTGTGTGAAGCCCTTATGTACCTCTTTAATTTAATCTTCCCAATAGACCATGAAGAATTTATTGTTATTATTCCAAGTTTATGGAAAAAGGATTTGGAACCTAGAAGCTAGGTCATTTACCTATGATCATAAAGTCAGTGTCATGATTAAAACACTGTGCTTGACTTTAAAGATTATTTTTATTATTTTAAATTATGTGTATGTGTGTGTATCTGTATATGGTATGTGTGTATGAGTACATGTGTCCACAGAGTCCAGAGGCGTCAGGTCCACCTGGAGCTGGAGTTATAGATGGTTGTGAGATACCTAGTACGGAGGGCTTGGTACCAAATTCAGGTCCTCTGCAAGAGTAACATACATTCTTAAGTGTTGAGTCTTCTCTTCAGCTCATGTGTTTAAAGCCCACAGTATTAACATTTATTTATTTATTTATTTATTTATTTATTTATTATTTATTTATTTTAGAAGGTCTCACTGTATAGCCCAAGCTGGCCTCAGAGTCATGATCCTCTTGCTGTAGCCTCCTGCGATTAAGGTGTACCCCACCACACCTGACCTTGGTTAACTTTTATGTTGTACCTTCTGTAACAAGTTTGTACATATATAGGGAGCCAAAAAATACTTTTACAAGAGGTCTTGTCTAAAAATATGTTGTTTTCTGACTTAAAAATAATATATGACATCTCTTTAAGTTAAATCCTTAACTTAATATTGTGCTCATGTTCCCTATGAACTAGAAATTGCCTTTACATTCTGGAAAGAAACAGAGCTGAAATTAGTGTGAGATTTATGTGGTATCCTTGAGGCTACATTAGGGGAAAAAGAATAACTTTAAATCATTCTGATGGTAAGTGAACAGCAGGCAGATGTAATGTTGCTAGGAAAGAGGAATGGATCATATGGTTTGGTTCAAGTTTAACACATATATGACTTTGAGACTCACTGAGTATTTTGACAACATTATTAAGTGTAGAAAATGTCAATTGTCTTTCTAAAGAATGTTGACCAGCAATTAGATATTACTTAATAGCTAAGTAACTCATGTGTGCTAGCCAACCAGGATTCCTCTGGGGAAAGAGGAAAGATCATTCATTTAGAAACAGAAGAGAGAAGCCCAGATCTGCTCCTATTATCACAGCCCGTAGTCTGTCTCTTTCATGCCCAATGTGGCCCTTCTGCCTTGTGAGCCCAGCTTTGGATTCTGTTCCACTTTGGCACTTAACCAATCTACTTAGCCAACTTGGCTGTGTTCTTAAATGTGTTCACTGCCCTTCTTGCCCACCGCTCCAATTTTGGATATTGCCTTTGACTGTATTTTGTGGGCTCAGCTGCAAAAACTATTGCAAATGTATGTCTGGCATGTCAGCACTTGTTGCTGTGAGCTGCTCTTAGCTAAAAACTAAGTTCTTATCCAAGAGTATTACACAGCTGAAAAGTCACTTTGGAGAAAAAGGTTTGAAAGTATCATTTCACGTTAAAAGTTTCTGCATGTAATTGTAGAGTAATTTTATGTACAATTGATTTTAAGAATTTGATAAATTGGCTTATTTTTTATTTTCCTTTTCCTTCTCTTTCTACTCCTCCCTCCCTCCCTTCCTCCCTTCTTCCTTCCCTCCCTCTTCTTTCTTCCTTCTATTCAGGATGGTTTATGCTAGAAGGTGTAAACTGGTAATTTTAGGGAATTATAACCCTTCAGCATCTTATAGTGATTAGAAGAACAGTTACATTACATTTTACAAAAACTCTAGTTGGTGGCAGAAGTAGGTTCTTCTCTAGGATCTATGACCTCTCCAACCGTGTGTACTTGGCTATGTTTACAGTATTATTGAGCAGGCCTTAAGTCCAATTAGACAATTAGACACCTGTTGATGATACCCAAGATAAAATTGCAACTATTGCACTAATAGAGATATTTTTCTGAACCAGTTATTGTTGTGGTTTGGAGGTTTTACAATTGGGCAGGACCACTGATTGGTTTTCTCCCTTGGCATCTTGCAATGTCTTCTGATATTATGAGAGCTAGTCTTCAGGGAGGAGCCTTCCATATAGCTCCAGCTCAATTGCTACAAATCCAATGTCTGAAGTGTGCTGTATCTTCAGAAGTAGGATCTTACCTTCAAGTTCTGGGAGGCAATCAAGGACTGTGACAATAGCCTGCATTAATTTGGGAGTCTCTTAGGCTACCCTCACCATCAGCTTGAAGGGACGTTTCCCTTGCCTAGCACTGTTATACAGTCTTCAGCAAAATGCATTTACTCTCATATATTATCCATATTTTTAAAAGTAGGCTTATGAAATAATACAGTTCCTATGCTTTTCAGACATCCTAAGTACTGTTTATCTCTCTTTTCTTGCTCTCCTCCCTGTATAACCCTCCCTCCTGCATAAAGTATCCCCTATTTTCCCATTTTCCCCTTGATGGCTCCTTTGTCCTGCTTGCTATCTCTCTCTTTTGATCTCCTTCTTCCTCTTTTTCCATGATTTCTTTCTGCTTTTCTGGATTTTGTGGTTACTTCAGGCTACAGTCTTCCATTTAAAGATTTGGAGCTAGGATTCATAAATGAGATAGAACACACATCACTTGTTTTCCTGAGTCTTGGTTACCTTAGGATAACTTTCCAGTTCCAACCATTTACATGTAAACAAGTGGTCAGTCCTAAATACATGTACACATGAGCACAACTAAATGAAATGAGTGGATCGTATTATATTTATTTGCGCATTTGTAAATGTATGTATGTATGTATGTATGTATGTATGTATATGCAACAATAATAAAGAAGAGGACAAGAAATTTAAAGGGGGTGTGAAGTACATGGGTGGAGGTGGAGGAGAGACTGGAAGGGATGGAAATGACAGAATACAGTACTCAAGTATGAAATTCTCAAAAAATAATAAAAAAGACTTCTCTTTTTTATTGGGGAAACTGAGAGATATCTCATTAACATTCCTCTAAACTCTTTTTAATTATCAAGTTATAACTAAAACTATTTAAAAAATTGAAAAGAAAATCCCCATTTTGATCTATTTTCCTTGTATTTTTAAATGTATTAGCCAATGTATTTCCCAGAGAAACAGGAGCAAGAAAATATAGATAGGTAGATGTAAAGATAGATAGACAGACATAAAGATAGACATAAAAATAGAAAGACATAAAGATAGACATAAAGATAGAAAGATAATAGATAAGCAGGTAGGTAGGTAGATAGAAACATCTTTTAAATGCTGGATTGGCTCACAGGATTGCATTAACTAGGAAACCTTGTGTCTACCATCTGCAGGGTGGAGAATTCATAGCATGGTTTCAGTGCAAGTTTGAAGGCTAGAGACAAGGAGAGCTAATGGTAAAAGTGGTAGACAGAAATGGTGCTCTCTGGTCAGGAAAAGGTGGATGCCTCAAGTAAGGAAGAGAGGGAGTGTTTCTAATTCTGTCTTTCTGTTATTTCCCACAACTTTTAATGGCTAGAATGATGCTATCCACACTAATGAGGGCAGATCTTTACTCAGTCTGACAATTCAAATATGAATACATTGTTTGTTTTTGAGACAGGGTCTCATGTAGTTCACACAGGCCCATAACTCATTATGTAGGTGAGGCTGGTCTTGAACTGTGATCCCCTTGCCTTAGCCTTCTAAATGCTGGGATTACAGGTGTGTGGGTGCCATGGTCAGCTTCAGAAGTAATGTTCTACCTATGATTTTAGCTTGCTTTCTCTTGCCATGATAAGGCACTGACCAAAAACAACTTGGGGAGGAAAGGGTTTATTTTTTCTGACAGCACATATCACTGAGGCAAGCTAAGGCAGGAGCTCAAGGCAGGAGCTGAAGCAGCAGCACAGAAGAATGATCTTTACTGGCTTACTTCCTCTCGTTTGCTCAGCTGCCTTTCTTACATAGCCCAGGCCCACCTCCCCAGGAATGGCACCACCCACAGTGGGCTGTGTCCTCCCACATCATTGATAATTAAGAAAACATCTCAAAGACGTGACTACAGGTCAATATGGTATGGGAATTTTTTCAGTTGAGGTTTGCTCTTCCCAAGTGACTCTAGTTGGTGTCAACTTGACAAAAACTAAGCAGCACACCAGCTATTTAGGTATCCATTAGCCCAGTCAAGTTAACACATGAAGTTAACCATTAAACCTTCAAATAAATATAACAAGCAGGCATGGTGGCTTATGCTTGTAATCCCAGCACTTGGGAGACTGAAGTAGGAGGATTGCTTTGAGTTTGAGTCCAGCTTGGGCTATATAGTGAGCTCCACACTAGCTTGGGCTATAGAATTAGAGCTAGTCTCAAAAAATGAAAGCATAAAATCAATGAATTCTAATAATAAGGTGTAACTATATCTATCATGATACAACTATCCTGTGTTCAATAAATTGCACCAATCACTTCCCTAAAACAGGTTGTGAAGTCTTTGAATGATATTTATTTTTCTGATATCCTATAACTCAAATACTATAATGTAAATTTAATAATAATTAAATATCATTATAACATCAATACCTTCTGTTACACAATAAGGAAATAAGAGAGAAAAGACATTTGCTTAATATATTTAAATGTACTCAAGCTTGCTCTTATGAATGAGGGACTATGACAATTACAATTCTTATTTTTGTGAATGGTCATATGGTCATAGTTTGTATTTATGTCTACCTTCTATTACCCATCCTGAAGTTCCATTGTGTTTAACAAGTTCCCGAGATCATTTTAGTTAATTGCTGGGGTGACATAACCTTTTATTACTGAGGAATTTGTTTCGACTGTGGTTTTACCAGGATTTCATGGTCGGTTTTCCATTGACCCCAGTCTCAAAGTGCTGTAGTGTAAAGAGCTGCTCTAAGGGTCTTATGTGTTTCAGACATACTCTTCCTTAGAAAAGTTTTAGTGTTGGGGTGGTGGGGTAGTCTTGTAATCCTAGTACTTGGCAGCCTGAAGCAGGAGACTGAGGCCTGCTAGGGCTACATAGTGAGTTAGAGGCCAGACAGGAATATATAGCAAAACTTGACTCAAAAACAAGCAAACAAGCAAACCAAGACTAGAACAGTGAACTAATAGAGTCTGATTGGGGAATAGTCTGATTTCCCGTTGGTAGTCTGGATCATTTGCACTGGCCAACACTGTAACTCCTTTATTTTTCAGTTAATTCAGAACAAGGAGCTAGAAGTGGCTGGGTTGTGGTAAACTTTCAGAAACTGAAAATTTGAAATAAAGAATAAACAGTCTCAACCATATCTTGAATTTGCCATTTTAAATACAGTATTAGTTAAATACAGGGATGATTCAAAGTGTCAGAAGCTAAAAATGTTTTGGAGCAAAGTATTTTTCACTAAAAATACACCCTTAATAAAGTGAAATTATAATACTTGCAAATGAAATTAGGTTTAATCTGAAATTTTTATTAAAGTTTTATTAAAGAAATTAATGAAATATTTGGCTAGCATCAAAGAATTTAGCTATTGTGTAAAAAATATGTAAATAAATATGAAGTCATTATCAATTAAAGAGAGAGCCCTCTATATCATAAGGTCACTGCTTCATTCTATAGAGTATGGACTGGAACTCCACATTTCAGAACTTAGTAGGTTGGAGAGTGATGGGAAGCAAGGGCCAGCCACTGCTTCTGTCTCCTGTCAACTGACCTTTCTGTGTGTCTTTACTTCTCTGTGTATCAAATCTCCTTCTGCTCTTTCTTATAAAGACAATTTTGATTGCATGTAAAACCATGTGGATAATCTGGATGACTTTACCATATCAGGAGCCTTGATCTTATCTGCTGAATCTTTATCCTTATAAGGTAACATTGATATTCTCTAGGGTCTAGGACTTGGTGTCACTGGGCGGCCATTATTCAGTCTAACACAATTGCTTGTTATTATGAAGACTGATAGATTAGTAATTATAGTATTTAGAAATATGCTATTAGACATTGGATATTATTAGTAGTATCATTATCATTCTCTTGGCCATACAGATTTACTGAATGGACTAGACAAGTCTTCTTCCCTGTATAACAGGGCTCTAAAGAGGCCCAGTCTACATGGATGCAGTAGGGGTGTGTTTTACACCCTACTTTGTGCTGCATTCACCATACTGAGTATAGTATGTGTGAGTCTTACACACCTACTCTCCTTAAGTTAGTTATTTCATTCTCTACAGAACTTGTGACCTTGTGCCTTATTGTTCTATTTTTAACCATTTAATGCTTATGAATATTGGATATTATTATAAGATTAAGGCTTGACATTTACCTGTGTTTATATTTAAATTGATTCTATATTTATGCAATTGATTTAAAGTATTTATTTTATAATGCTTTTTAATTCATTTATGTAGGTCTTGAACTTTAATGGTACCCAAATTGATAACTACTTTTTCTATTGTTCAGTGAAAGTAGATTTTAAAATTATGTAAGATATTCAGTTACTCAGCTCCCGGATACATCTTTTTGTTACAACCCTGATAGGCAACTTGTGGTGTCAATGAGTACTTGTGATGCAATACCAAGATGTTTCTACTTGGTGGCTCCTGTGATTAAATTTCTGATCAACTAATTTGCAGGTAAATGGATGGATCTAGAAACTGTTATACTAAATGAAGTAACAGACTCAGAAAAACAAACAACATATGCTCTCCCTCATATGTGGATCCTAGCACCAAATCCTTTTAAATTCCAAGTCCTTTTAATAACATGATGCTATGCAGCAGTCCCTTCTGCATGAAATAATTATCATTATCATGACTTCAGCTGAGCCTGATCGCTAAACATCCTCACAATTGGGCTTGTTGACAGTTGTGCTCATTCATTAAAGGAGGGCCAAGCAGGGTCATGGGACCTCACCACATTATCCAACCACTTTTCCCAGACAACTGAATGTAATTTGACCCTAATCACACATGAACTCCTGGATTTGGGGAGGGTTAAAGTATACAATCTGGGGAAGGCTAGGAAGAGAAGGCTTGACCCATACTCGGTAAAGGCTTTCCAGTGTGCATACCTTCAGGTCATTCATACACCTCAGCATCCCCTCAGTTATCTCAGTAAGTAAGCTCAATAAATTCATTGGTTCCCCAGTAAAACACTAGAAACTTGAAAGGGAATAAGCATTGCTTAGCATCCCCAGGAAAAGAAGTCTCACAACAGATGGAAAATTTATTTGTTAATGCTATTGTGTCTCATAACTATTAAAAAAAAAGAAAATGAGAATGAAAAGATGTTAAAAGGATATGGGAATGGAGATATTTTCTAAAATAAACAGAAAAAATAAGAAAGCCTAAGCAAGTGATGAAGGTCTGTTTAGGTTTGTTATTATATATAAAGGATGAGACAAAAATAATATATACATAATCTTAAAATTTCCATGGTCATAGTATAGTCAAATAGTTTAAGGAACAAAATACATATCTAGTCAAAGTTTATCTGAGAATATCTGTTTTTTTACCCAAGCCTTATCTACATAGCACATGATAATTAAAAGTACCAGACTGGTGGAACTAAAGTTATTGGATGTTTAACAGCCATAGTTTGAAGCCTATGGTAATATGGTCAGAGGAACTTAAAGGAAAGTCTTTGCCCCTTACCCTCCAAGGTCGACTAAGTTCCAGGGGACTATGGAACATCTCCCAAAATGTCCTGTAACTGTGGTGAGTCACCTGTCCTCTTGTTCAGGGAGGCCATGAAGACCCCACGAGATGGACTTGAACCAGATCCAGTCTACAAAGAAGAGGATCAACTCAGAGGAAACATCTCATTCATAATTCCAAGTGAAGCCAGACACGGTAAAGCAGGACCTTTGCATATCTTCACATAGATGGAACTGGTGAAAGAAAGGATCCAGGAGCTCCTCCCAAGCCCATGTGACCCCTGAGGAACAGATCCTCAAATGAACTTTAGTGTAAAAATAAAATTGACTTATTTGGGCCAAATGTATGGTCTTAAACACCCAATTGGAAAGTATAACCAAAGAGTAAAATCATCAGTATATTTCCTTAAAAGCTCAAGGGATTAAAATTCCTAGACATTAGGCTTAAGTCTATATGAAAAGTTATTTGAACAGTTGTTTCTCATTGATGATTATGTCCCTAACCAGAAAGCGCTGCTCAAATGTAAGACTTCAGATCTTGGTCTCTAATGTTGTAGTGCCCACCTGTAGCTAAGGAACACAATCAGCTACTGTTCTAAAATGATGGATAAATTTGTTTTCTCCCCCTATCTAGAAGCCTTTGAGACTGAACTGACACTGATTTTAACCACTCCATCAGCTATCAAAACACCTGAAAAAGCACATCCTGAATCCACCACTCTAGAGTCCAATCTTGGAAGACAAAAGAAAAATGAGGAGGAACCCAATAGAGAGATGCTTTTGGAAGCCCTTGTCAAGAAATTCCAGTGGACTCTCATATGAACATTTTAAAATTGCTCTGCTCTGACTTTTTTCCAGTTCCTTGTCTTGCCTTTACTTCTCCTTCACATATCTTATTCATGATTCAAAGACTTTCTTTTCCTCCTTGAGATAAAAGTTATGCAATTTGGGAGTCTTTTAGATAAACCCACTGCAGGGGTATTCCAATTGCCTCACCCTGCATCCCTGTTCAGCATGGGAGAAGCCAGAGTGGTCTGTGTACCTATTCCCTGCTGGCAATTTGGGTAACCTTTTCAGAGGATGGTGTGATAAGAACAGGAGGTAGGAATTGGCTAGGCAGTTAGGGTAAAAAGATCCCAAAGAAAAGTAGTTTCTTGGCTAAAAGTCAAAATGTCCTTGTGCCTCTTAGCAAACTACTCTGTTCCAAAGGCCAAAAATGTCAATATATTTGGGAGCTTTTATCTAATCCTTAAAAGATTTTAGGGTTACCTCTTCAGAAGGGGGAATATTAGAGTAGCCAAAAGCCCCATATAAAAAAATAAAGGCCCTCTGTTTCTTTGGGCCTGCATGACCCACCGGCCTCTCTCTGTGGGGTGAGTTGATCATGCCCTCCTTGCTTTAACTCCCCCAGCCTCATTAACCCTCCCATTTCCCCTGCCGGTCTTGCCTCCTAGCCTGGGTCCTCTCCCATTCCTTGTCTTGAAGCCCCAGACACCTGGAGAACCACCACTGCTTCCTGTTCCTTTGTACCGAGAGCAACTCAGTTCCTTCTCGGGTCACCAGGAGCACTGCTTCTGGGCCTGGCCTGGCCCTCACCTCCCTCTGCTTCCCTGGGTCTGCACAATCTGCCAGCCTCTTTCCTGGACACTGGGGCTGACCTTTCCTCTTCCTGATCCTTTGCATCCAGACCAACACAGTTCGTCAGTGCAGTCCCCAGGAGCCCTTGGGGCTGCTTCCTGCCCCCATCTTCCTTTGTATCTCTGGGTGGCACTGCCACCAGCTGCCCTGGAGAAGCATCTTTCATGGGCTCCACTCCCAGGCCAGTCTAACCCCCAAATTCCTGAGGCCAAAATCTTTCCTGGAGGGATCCAGACCTTAGCAGAAAGCCTGAGAGCATCTGATCCTCATATGACTTGGGCCACTGTGGGAACTCCTGAAGACAAAAGCAATCTGGACACTCCAATATGAAATCAAAAGAGAGAACCAGAAGCTTAAAGGAACCAGCTTTTCATGACCAAAAAGTAAACCACAAAGACACATAACATTCACAAAAAGAAGCAGACCTAAACTTGAAGGCTTGAGTCTCACACAAGAATCAGAAACTATAAAAGAAATTCACATGTCAAAATCACAGAGAAAAAATAATAACATGAAAAACCAAAATAACATATCCCCACCAAATACCAATAGTCCTTTGGAGGAGGACAATGAGAACCCCACAGAGATAATGCAGGACATGGAACTCAAAAGAACATTTATAAATATAGTAAAAGAACTCAGTGAATTTAAAGAACACACAAAGAAATCAAAGAACTGAAGGAAGATAGGGATAAATGTGTGTATTAATTCAGAAAAGAGCTAGAAATATTGAAGAATACCCAGGCTAAAATGAAGAAGGAAGTGAAACACTCAGTAAGCCAATTAAAAATGACAGGAGAAAGCCTCACCAATAGGATGAATGAAATGGAAAACAGAGTATCAAGACTGGAAGATAAAGTGGGCAAAGTAGACCACTTAAGCAAAGATTATGAAAAATATAAGAAATCGCAAGAATGGAATATGCAAGAATTGTGTGACTCCATAAAAAGACCAAACTTACAAATCATAGGCATACAGGAAGGAGAAGAATCCCAAGATAATGGCATGGACCAGATCTTCAAGAGAATCGTGGAAGAAAATTTCCCCAAATTAAAGAAAGACATGCCCATACA
>NW_008335824.1:1596300-1610002 GCF_000622305.1 Nannospalax galili | reverse complement strand
AAAGAAAAATCTTCCATGACATAAATAGGCTGAAGGAATTCATGTCCACAAAACCAGCCCTTCAGAGAATTCTGGATGCAATACAAAGAGCTGAAGAAAGAAATGACTATACCCAAGGGGTTGAGGAAAGAAATTCCCCAATGAGGGTATAACTGTGGAAGAGTACAGCTATATCAAGAATGTAAACAGAAATAAAAATGGCAGGATTCAATACTAATCTTTCACTAATAACTTTAAATATTAACAGATTGAACTCGCCAGTCAAAAGACACAGACTAGGTGAATGGATTAAGAAACAAAGCCCATCTTTTTGTTGTCTTCAAGAAACTAATCTCACTTTCAAGGACAGACACTATCTTAAAGTGAAAGGACGGAAAAAAAATTATACCAAGCAAATGGCACTAACAAAAAAGAAGGCATAGCAATTCTAATATCTGACAAAATAGACTTTAAAACTGATCAGGAGAGACAAAGCAGGCCACTTCATTTTGATCAAAGGAACAATAAACCAAGAAGACTTTACAATCATGAATATATATTCACCAAACTCTGGTACACCCAACTTCATCAAAACAATAGTACAGGACTTTAAGAACCAGATTAGTCCCAACTCTTTTATAGTAGGGGACTTCAATACCCCACTGTCTCCATTAGATAGGTCAACAGGGCAGAGAATTAACAGAGAGACATCTGAGTTAAACAATACCATATATCAAATGGACTTAAGAGATATCTACCGAGTATTCCACCCAAGTACCAAAGGACATACTTTCTACTCAGCACCCCATGGAACCTTCTCCAAAATCAACCTTATACTGGGCACCAAACAAACCTCAACAAATACAAAAAAATTGAAAAAATTCCATGCATTCTGTAAGAGCACAATGAAATAAAGCTTACAATCAACACAGGAAGAAACCCTAATCACCACATGAACACATGGAGAATAAATAACACACTACTGAATGATGAATGGGTCAAAAGAGAAATTAAGAAAGAAATAAAAGTATTCATGGAACTAAATGAAAAGGATGATACAACACAACAAAACCTCTGGGACACACTGAAAGCAGTTCTTAGAGGGAAGTTCATAGCTCTACGTGCATATATCAAAAAATCAGAAAGAACACAAATAAATGACTTAACGTTGCTACTCAACACACTTGAAAAGCAACAGCAAACGAAACCCAAACCCAGCAGACAAGAAGAAATAACGAAAATCAGGGCAGAAATTAATGAAATTGAAACCAAGAAAACAATTCAGAAAATTAACAAATCCAAGAGCTGGTTCTTTGAAAAGATAAACAAGATTGACAGACTGCTAGCCCAGTTAACCAAAAGAAAGAAAGAGCACCTCCAAATCAACAAAATCAGAGATGAAAGGGGA
Organism: Nannospalax galili; assembly: GCF_000622305.1. Taxonomy (NCBI): domain Eukaryota; kingdom Metazoa; phylum Chordata; class Mammalia; order Rodentia; family Spalacidae; genus Nannospalax; species Nannospalax galili. Next base: position 1,608,615 of record NW_008335824.1, on the reverse strand, counting down.
AACATCACAACAGACTCCAGAAAGATACAGAACATTATAAGGGAATACTTTAAAAACCTATATGCTACTAAATTTGAAAACCTAAAAGAAATGGATGCATATCTAAAGGCATGGGAACCACCAAAACTAAACCAAGAAGAGATTAACTGCTTAAACAGACCCATATCACAAAAAGAAATTGAAACAGTAATACAAAACCTCCCGACTAAAAAAAGCCCAGGACCAGATGGATTTACAGCAGAATTCTATCAGACATTTAAAGAAGATCTACATACAATACTACTTAATTTATTCAAAAAGATAGAAATGGAGGGAGAACTTCCAAGTTCCTTCTATGAAACAAGCGTCACTCTAGTACCAAAGCCAGGTAAAGATACAACCAAAAAAGAAAACTATAGATCCATATCCTTAATGAACATAGATGCAAAAATGCTCAACAAGATACTTGCAGACTGCATACAGACACATAAAAAAGATCATCCACCATAATCAATTAGGCTTTATCCCAGAGATGCAGGGGTGGTTCAATATACATAAGTCAATAAATGGCATAAATCATGTAATTGGGCTCAAAGACAAGAACCACATGGTCATCGCAATAGACGCAGTGAAGGCCTTTGACAAAATTCAACATCCATGTATGTTCAAAGACCTAGAGGGAATTGGACTGGAGGGAACATACCTCAACATAATTAAAGCCGTATATAACAAGCCCATAGCCAACATCATTCTAAATGGAGAAAAACTGGAAGCATTCCCATTGAAATCAGGAAACAGACAAGGTTGTCCACTGTCTCCATTTCTTTTAACACAGTGCTTGAAACTCTTGCAAGAGCCATAAGACAAGAGCAGGAAGTTAAAGGAGTAATAATTGGAAAAGAAGAGATCAAATTGTCCCCTTTTTGCAGATGATATGATATTATATCTAGTGGACACCAAAAATCCACCAGAAAAGTTCAAGAAATTATTAACACGTTCAGTAAAGTGGCAGGTTACAAAATTAACCTACAAAAGTCTGTAGCCTTTCTATATACCAATAACAAGCAATCAGAGAAAGAGCAAATGGAGACACTTCCCTTCACAACAGCTGCAAAAAAATTAAAATATCTCAGAGCAAACCTGATCAAAGACATTAAAGAGCTCTACAATGAAAATTTTAAATCTTTAAAGAAAGAGATTGAGGAAGACATCAGAAGATGGAAGGACCTCCCATGCTCATGGATTGGAAGAATTAATATTGTGAAAATGACCATCCTATCAAAAGTCATTTATAGATTCAATGCAATGTCAATCAAAATGTCCATGACATTTTTCACAGAATTGGAAAAAACCATCCTAAGATTCATATAGAAGCACAAAAACCTCAGATAGCCAAAACAACCCTGAGCACTAAGAGCAATGCAGGGAGGATTACTATACCCAATTTTAAGTTGCATTACAGAGATGTGGGCATAAAAACAACATGGCACTGGCACAATAAACAGGCCCACAGATCAATGGAACAAAATTGAAGACCCAAATATGAGTAAATGTAACTTCAGCCACCTGATATTTGATGGAGGGGCCAAGAATATTCACTGGAGGAAAGACAACATGTTCAGCAAATGGTGCTGGCAAAACTGGATCTCCACCTGTAGAAGAATGAAACTAAACCCCTATCTTTCACCCTGCACAAAAGTCAATTCCAAATGGCTCAAAGATCTCAATATAAAGCCTGAAACTCTGAAACTGTTGGAAGAAAACATTGCGAAGAACCTGCAAGATAGAGGTGTAGGAAAGGATTTTCTAAACCGGACATCAATTGCTCAGGAAACAAGGGCAAGAATTATCAAATGGAACCCCATTAAACTAAAACGCTTCTGTACATCAAAGGAGGCAACCAGGGAAGAGAACAGAAAACCCACAGAATGGGAGAAAATCTTCACCAGTGACACAGAGGTTTAATATCCAGAATATACAATGAATTCAAAAAAACAGAAAATCAAGACAAGAAGTTACCCAATTAAAAGGTGGGCTAAGGAGCTGAACAGAGTGCGGGTAGCTACCCTGAAATGCAACTTGGTTCTGACCCACAGAACGGCCACAAAGTACCTGGATTGGGGGGTGGGGATGTGGATGAGGCAAGGGGCAAGAGAAATGGAGACAAGACAGGATTCTGATCAATCTCATTTATTGAAACACAAGCATGAGTTTAAGTAGAGAATGAGAAGAGAAGAACAGGGCTGTATGCTGGAAAACAGAACAAGGCCGTGGGCCAAGGCTATTTGGCCCCAGCTGTGGGCCAAGGTTGTGGGCCAAGGTTGTGAGCCCCTGCTGCGAGCCAAGGCCGTGGGCCCCGGCTGTTTGCCAAGGTTTGGGGCCAAGGCCGCGGGCAGAATGGATAGTTGCCAGCTTAGGTCTGTCAGCAGTTTTGAGAGGCGGCTGAGACTCAGTCTACCAACATGCTGAGCCTCAGGCTCCCAACAGGTCCCCCTTTCTGTTTATAATTTTTAAAGATGAAGTACATGCCAAGACTGGGATGGAAAGACCATGCCTGTCTTAGGTTGTCCTCTGCCAGAGTGAAAGCCGTTGGAGGCGGCCAGCATCCCACTTCCCTCTGAGAGGATCGTACCTGTCACTGGCTAACCAGCCTCCTGAAAGCTCCCGTCAAGTGGCCATGGCCTTGGGGAAGAAACGGGAGATAGCACTGTGGCACAGTGTCACTGAGAGAGAAATATGACTGCGGACCGGAGTCTGGAACTGAATTATGGTCAAACTGTGTGTAATTTGAATTTTGAATTTAGTGATATTGGCGGTTACCTTTACCCCTACCTGTGCTTTGTGCTGAAGTTAGGCAGAGTCTAAGTCCCCCCTCCAAGCAAACAAAAGGACCCTAAGGGGACAAACAGTGTACAGCACGGAAGGGCATTACACAAATAATTAGAACAACAGTGTACAAAGCATGTGGAACAATTAATGAATCATGGAGAGAATCACAGCATCACAGGCAAAGTCAAGAGAGGAGAATGGTGGGTGCTAGGCGGTGGAAACAGTCCATAGGAAATGCAAACAGAGTCCAAAAAACCAGTCCAAAAAAAAATGGGAACACAGGATGCGATGATGGATGGTGTAGCGATGACACAAGTGGCATAGAGTCCGGAGATGTCGCAAAGCGAATGAGGCGTTTAGGTACCCACAGAACAATAAGGTCTATAAACAGGTCAAGCAACAGAAAACAGACAAAACCAAGGAAAATGTAACTCAATAATGTAGCAACACCGTAGGCAGGGAAAGCATTAACATTAACAGAGAAGTTTCTGTAAACACAAGAGTGACCTTAGCCACACACTTTAAGTAATCAAGGTAACATAAACTAAATACACTCCATGATATCATTGTCATGGAGAGAATATCTAAAAGGGGGTTTTCACAACATAATAGAGGTTTTTAAGGTACCGGGAAACAAGCAGGACAAAAACAGCTTAATATAAAGAAATGACTTGAAGTTAACCTTAAATGTAATCTATGTTATGTGTCAAATATGTCTCTAGAGACTGTAATTGTATACACTGAAATGAGCGAGAGTTACACCCAGGACCATCATCTGTTGATAAGCTTTTGGGAGTTTTTAGTGCTGAAAAGCAATGAATGCAGTGAGTGAGGAATCGTGTAGGACTCACACCAGTAAGAGCAGAGGCAAAGAGAAAACCAGAAAAGATATGTACAGTAACAGGAATACAGCCTAGCCATCCACATTTAGGAACATCCATACGCCATACTTGATTAGGAATAAGCCCATGAACCTGAAGCAGAATATCTCCAATACCCAGATCATTACTAGGCTCCAGGACTGACATTAGGCCTGACACATTTTCTCCCGCAGCAGTTGTCTGCCGCACAACCTTTTGTAATGGAGACATGGAAGATGCAGTACAAGTTACTAATGGATTATATACAGTATCCCAAACAACTTCTCCCGGGACACCATATTGTAGCCGCACACCTACTCTGCTAAGCCTTGAGTACCAGGCATAAAGATGAAGGAGAGGGGAATAAGTAGCAGAAATGTAATTGCAGCAGCAAGTCTAGCAACAGAGTTGCTAAGCATTGGAGGAGGACATAGTCCTATTGTATGAAAAGAACCTGTACAAGAGGAAACCAAGGGTAATTTTACAAAATCATTTATTTTTTGTGAACTGAACATCACACCTTGCTCCTGTAGTATATGCTGGAGTTATCCCATAGACCTGGGAAAAGAATACTGTTAACCAATGAAGGAGGAATAACCTACAAAGTAAAAGTGAAGGGAAAATCGTTGGCCGGCAAGGGTGGAAGGCAAATGTGATGGTAGCAAAAGCGGAGGTGTCCTTTTTTTCATCCTCCCAAAGTTGCAGACCGAGGGTCCTGTGGAGCAAAAGAGGTACGTATGTACCAAGCAGGGGTCCAAGGTAACATACAACAAACAAAATGACAAGAGAGGGAGGACACACACCTTAGTTCCAGAACATCCAAGAGTAACACAAACATAGGTTGTCAAGGCCATATGAAGCACATCCATGGAACAATAAGGTGACAACAGGTAACCATGGAGACACAAACAGACATAACATTTAAAGTGAGACAAACAAGTCAAAAAATAATCAGTAACTGATATTAGTGGCCAACTTGTAATTTTTCAAAGTGTGCACAATATTTTTTAATTTAGACGTCTTTTGTAAAATCATGGAACCTGGAAAAGAATTAAATAGATTTAAGAGCACTTCCTGAGCGATTTCTGCCACAAATCACCCATTCATTACTGCCTGTAGCTCCAAGACTCATTTACAAGCCACAAAGTGCTTGCTTAGAGTGCTCAGGATGTCACCTCACATACCTGAGCCACTGACCTGTGCTGTCAGGAAAGAACGCAGAAAGACAAGTTTCAAAAACGCCAGGTTTCGAACAAAGCCATGCCAGGCTCAAACTGAAGGAAATTTGTTACATGGTATCATTGAAACACATGTTGGGACTGGAACCCAGTGCAGATCTGCAAAAGGCACAATGTCGACATTGTGTGGGCACACCTGATTTACATCCAAAGCATTGCTGTGGATGGCCCTGGTCAGTGTCCTGACAGCTAACTGTTTTGTATTAGATCAATCACAGTACGCCTGTTTCCACAGGTTATTCGTATGATCAATCCAGAGTAGGTCCCCCTTTTAGGAACCCAAGGAGACCGACCCCTGAGGTGGAAGCCTTTTTATCCAAAGAAAATCTTGTATGCCAAGGCACTAAAACATGCAAGCTGTTTTCATTTTTTTTCAGAGTCAGAGGGTCAGTCTGAACCTGGAAAATTTTTGAGAACAGAAGCTTGTGAGAACTAGCATGAGTCTGAGCCAAAAGGACCAGTTTCTGCCCAGAGTCAGCTTTTTACATCTTTAGTCTATTTTACATTAGTTTGAAACAACAAGCAAGAGACATTAGGCAGAAACCATCTTTAACAGGACAGTCCATTTGTAACATCTAGATCTAAATTTTTGTGCCAGAATTTAACATTAGCTGTCTGAGTCTGCTTTTTCACTGAACTAAACTTGTTTTAAGACTTTACGCCTCACAATCTCCTTCCTGAAAAACTTCTGAGAACAAAACTGAAAAGAACAGGCGTAAGTCTGAAGTGAAAGGCACACAATTTCCCTCCAGAGTTAGCTGTTAGCGTATTTAAGCAGCCTAGGTTTTTAGAAATCATCCTATACATAGTATACAAACACTTACAATATTCACATGCACATCTGCCACACTTTTTCCTTTAAGAGGCAGATGGCCAAGAAGCTTTGTTGCCAAGGCTTCTATGTGTATTGTTGCAGTTAGGAACAGTGGCTATTGTTGATGCCCACCACACCGGGGCCTGAGAATTATGTTGAAAGGCAATGTTATGGAGTCCCTCAGGCACAGCCCGAGACTGGCTTCTCCTCTCACTTTTTAAGAGAAGATTTTTGTGGAGATCTCTTTTGATCTACACTCCTTTGCCCAGTGTCTGCCTTTTTACATCTAGGGCAGATTTTTGGAGCTCTTTGGCGATCCGTCTTTTGCTGGTCACTCCCTGTTTTGCACTCCCGGGCGAAATGCCCACTCTTACCACATTTAAAACACCCCTTGCCTTTAGTCTTATTTTTATCAGCCAAAAGTCTTTTACTGTTTGTCCATTGAAAGCCGCCGCCATAGCAAGCCCCTGCTGATAAGACGGACCTATGTCTGCACACAGACAAATATAGCCAGTCAAATCCGTCTTTTTCCTATAAGGTCTAATGGCTGCCTGGCAGGCAGGATTAGCATTTTCATACGCCAACTGTTTCACATACTTTAGCCCTGCATCAACACTTTTAAATATTTTTCCTGCTGTGGTCATTAACCGATGAACAAAATCTGCAAATGGCTTATCAGACCCCTGCTTAACTGAAATGAGAGAAGTTTTCAGGTCCCCTTTAACTGGAACTTTCCTCCATGCCTTAGTGGCAGCAACTTGAATTTGTGAGTAAAGTCCTGGGTCTTATTGCATTTGTCGTTCATTAGTCTCATATTGACCTTTGCCAGTTAACATATCAAAACCCCATCCATTTCCAGCTTGCTGTTTTTTTTTTTCTGTCTCCTTGCAGTTTTTAAATTACTCTGATTTTTATAATAAATAGTCACCCCCACTAAGAACTGCTCGTGCCACTGTATTCCAATCAATGGGAGTTAACCATTTTTTAACCATGCCCTCCAAAATTGTTATTGTATATGGAGCTGTGGCTCCATACTGCGACCTTAAGAGTAAAAATAAATTGGTTTATCTGGCCAACTGTATGGCCTTAAACACCCACAAGGAAAGTATATCCAAGATTCAAGGGGCCAATATAATTTCTTAAGAGTCCATATGCATAGCTAAAGGTTACATAAAAAGCAACAATGCCAGATAGGAGATACCTTTTTTTGAGTTGTTCACCAGGGTGGCCAAAGGGGCTCCCAGACAGAAACCCAACATAGAACTGGGACAATGAACAGCAGACCCCAATCTTATCTAAAGGAATATTGACAACTGATTGCTGCTAGATTAGGAACAGCTGACCCTTCTAAAACAAAGACCTCTATATAGGCTGGCTAGATTCACCAGAATGGCAAGTAGTGGGGAATGGCTGGGGTGCTGACAACAGAGCAGACAGTCACAGGGATATCAGAGTATAAGGGCTGTAGTGGGGGGAGGGAGGCTATTGGACAGTTTCATCTGGGAAGTGGGTGTATAGTTGAATAAGATGGTTTGGTATATTCTGTATGACACACACACACACACACACACAAATCAACAAATTAAAAAAATTTATTATATTTGAGGAGGAAACATGGAAATTTACATCATGCTAATTAGTAGAGGTGATAAACATTACCATTGAAATCTACCTGATGACTTTGTAGACATACACAGGCCCCAAGGATCTAAGTGCAATGGATTATGACTAGTAATTATCAGATGCATACAGATTAGAGATGCATGCATCAGCATCTCAGTTTTAGTAGCAAAAACAATGAGTCTTTCTGCAAGGAACAATATATTCTAAAATGAAATGGAGATCTTTTTTCAAGGTTAAAAAAACTCATTCAATTTTATGTCTTACAGGGCTTATACTGAGTTCAATATTGTATAACTTTATTAACTCAACAGTGAACCTAAACTTGCACCTACTTGTGAAAAAGATGTACTCTTGCTCTGGAATTTTTTACTGAATATGTTAAAGCTGTAGTGAAATACTTCTAATCACATAGCTATTAAAAATTTTAAAAAGTTAAAAAAATAATAATTCTTCAAAGCATAAAAATTTGCTCCTTAATAAATTAGTAGATTTGAAAAACATTACCATAGAAATCTACCTGATGACTTTATATCCATGCTCAGATGCTAAGGAGCTCACAAAATAACCAACTGTGACTAGTAATAATCAGATATATAGAGATTAGAAACGTGTGTGCAAACATCTTAATGTCAATTGCATTAAAATGATTTTTTGTATGAAAATGTGTATTTTAATAATGAAATGGAGATCTTTCTTTTTTGTTTTTTCTTTCTTTCTTTTTTTTTTTTCTTGTCTTTTTGAGACAGGGTCTCCCTGCAGCCCCAGCTGGCCTGGAACTCACTCTGTAGACCAGGCTGGCCTTGAACTCACAGAGATCTGCCTGCCTCAGCCTCCCAATTGCTGAGACTACAGGCATGCACCACCACACCCGGCTGAAATGGAGATCTTTTTTAAAGGATAAAACCTAATTTAATTTTATATCTTATAGGGTTTATAGTGAGTACAATATTGTATGACTGCAATAATTCACCTGTAAACCTAAAAATTTACAGCCAATTTTGAAAGAGATGCATCTTAGCTCAGGAAATTGTTATTGAATATGTCAATGCTGTTGTAATGAAATGCTTCTTCTTCTAAGTATGTAGTTTTTAAATAAATAATTTTTAAAAATTAAAGAAGAGTACATGAAGTTATCAGAAAAAAAGTGATGGGGAGGTATGGGAGGAGTTGGAGGGGAGGGAGTTGGCATGGATTTGATCAAAACACCTTATGTGCATATATGAAATTCTCAATAAATTATTTATTTTAAAAAAGATAAAATTAAGAGGACCATATTAAAATTCTTTATTATTTGTTTCTGATAACATCTTTTGACCAAATTGTGAACAGTGTCATTAAGTAACTTATTTTTTATTTTTTGGAACACATTTTACAGTTTTCATGAACTTTGGTCTTTTAAATATTAGGTCAGTTTCTTTAAATGTAGCTTGACAGTTGAAATGATTTAAATTTATGAAAGCTAATTTATACTTTTGGTTTAAAATTGTTTTTAATTTTTTAACTTTTTTTGAGAAAAATGCAAAAAAAACCCCAAAAACCAAAAACCAAAACCCAAAAAACTTCACCTAAAAGTATCAATTTGTAAATGTATGAAAAAAGTTGATTACCATAGAATTTGTATTATCTCTTTTGATCATTTACTTTTAATAAGAATGTATTTATGTGGGATTCAAGAACAATTTTTATAGAAATATAATTTGAAGGGAAAACAACATATGAATGAGATATAAAGTCTACTATTTTCTGAATCTAGCGCTTATTAAAGTAATTAATTAGGGGACGTTAGACTGAGGGGCTTTAGTACTCAGATCCTCCCAACCGCAAACTGCAACCTCCCTCAGAGAAGTAACAGCCTCAGAGAAGTAACAGAATTTGTACTCCAGAAAGATGAAGACATACGTTTACTAATCAGAAACTACCAACTTACCTCAAATCGGGGTCTGTAAGGTTACGGCTTAGTTTTTACTAATGAAGTATTTTCTTTGTCTCTCCTCCAGGAGCACTTCATAAAAGCTGCCTGCTTCTCCCCACCCCCAACCCCTTCCATGGTTGTTAATGCTTCATTCACTGTCTGCTCCAATAAACTCTTTAAAATCTTAATATGCTGAACCTGGTTCAACCTCCCAGCTCCCACATCTCGTTTCTCCATCTAGTGTACGCACTGGCCCACATTTTCTCTTGGCACCCCAGACCTTTGGACTACCCTCGGCTCAGATTCCCTACTGCTTCCTGATCTTTTGTACCGGGACCAATGCAATTCTTCAGTCTAGTCCCCTAGAGCCCTTGAAGCCTTCCCCCTCCCCCAACTCAGCTTTGTACACCTGAGACCAGCTTTCTTCCCCGGCTGTTCCACCCGCAACCTGCCTGGGGTTCCTGAAAGTTTCCCAAATTGTACTGTGCCTGCTGACTAGAGGGACCCAAACCTTAGGAGGAAGCCTGAGAGCATCTGATCCTTAACCAGCTTGGGCCTCTGTGGGAACTCCTGAGCAGTGGGAATATAACATCTGGCTGCTCCAATATAAAATCAAAAGAGAGAACCTGAAGTCTAGATGAACCAACTTTTCATACCCAATAAGTAATCAGCAAAGGCACATAAAGTATACAAATAGAAACAGACATGAAGTCAACAAAGGAAGGCTTGAGTCTCACACAAGAATCAGAAACTACAAAAGAAATTCACATGTCAAAGTCACAATGAAAAATATAATGGCATGAAAAACCTAAATAATATGTCTCCACCAAGTACCAACACTTCTGTAGAGAAGTACAATGAGAACTCCCTAGAGATAACACAGGACATGCAATTCAAAAGAACAATTATAAACATAATAAAAGAATTCAATAAATTTAAAGAACACACAACAAAGAAGTAAAAGAATAGAAAGAAGACAGGGATATAATTCTAAGTGAATTCAGAAAAGAGTTAGAAATATTGAAGAATACTCAGGCTGAAATGAAGAAGGAACTAAAACACTCAATAAGCCAATTAGAAGTGACAGGAGAAAGCCTCACCAATAGGATGACCAATAGAATGAATGAAATGGGAAACAGAATATCAAGAGAGGAAGATAAAGTTGAGGAATTAGACCACTCAAGCAAAAATTATGAAAAATTTAAGAAAAAAAAAAGGAATGGAATATGGTCAAAATGTGTGACACCATAGAAAGACCAAATTTACACATCATAGGCATAGAGGAAGGAGAATAATCTCAGGACAATGGTATGGACCAGATCTTCAACAGGATTGTAGAAGAAAATTTCCCAGAATCAAAGAAAGACATGCCCATACAAATACAAGAAACACATAGAACACCAAATAGACAGGACCAGAAAAGAAACTCCTCACGACATATCATAGCAAACACACTAAACCTCCAGAACAAAGAGATAACACCAAAATTGCAAAAGGAAAACAAATTACATATAAAGGAAAACCCATCAGAATTACAGCTGACTTTTCAGTGCAAACAAAGAAAGCCAGAAGAGCTTGGACCGAATTATTCCCAGTTCTAAATGACCACAAATGCCAACCCAGAATGCTTTACCCAGCAAAATTGTCTATTATAGTTGAAGGGGAAAGAAAAATCTTCCATGAAATAAATAGGCTGAAAGAATTCATATGCACAAAATCAGCCCTTCAGAGAATTCTTGAAGCAATACAAAGTGCTGAAGACAGGAACAACTATACTCAAGGGGTAACAGAAAGAAACTAAATGAAATATAACTGTGGAAACACACAGGCCAAGAATGCAAACAGAAATAAAAATGACAAGAATCAATACATATCTTTCATTAATAACTTTAAATATCAATCAACTGAACTTCCCAGTCAAAAGGCACAAGCTAGTTGAATGGATTAAGAAACAAAATCCATCTTTTTGTTGTCTGAAAGAAACCCATCTCATTTTCAAGGACAGGGAATACTTTAAGGTGAAAGGATGGAAAAAAATATTCCAAGAAAATGGTACTTAGAAAAAAGCAAGAGCTACAATTGTAATATCTGACAAAATAGACTTCAAACTAAAACTAATCAGAATTAATACTGTGAAAATGACCATTCTACCAAAAGTCATTTATAGATTCAATGCAATGCCAATCAAAATCCCAATGATATTCTTCACAGAATTAGAAAAAAAAATCCTAAGATCCATATGGAAGCACAAAAGATCATGGATAGCCAAAGCAAACTTGAGCACTAAAAGCAATGCTGGGGGATTACTATACCAGATTTTAAACTATATTACAGAGCTATAGTCATAAAAACCACATGGTACTGGCACAAAAATAGACCTGCAAATCAATGAAACAAAATTGAAGATCCAAATATGAGTACATAAAATTTCAGCCACCTGATATTTGACAAAGGAGCCAAGAGCTTTCACTGGAAGAAAGACAGCATCTTCAGAAAATCGTGCTGGCAAAACTGGATCTCCATATGTGAAAAAATGAAACTAGACCCTTATCTTTCACCTTGCACAAAAGTCAACTCCAAATGGACCAAAGATTGCAACATGAAAATTGAAACTCTGATAAATCCACTGAAGGGGTACTCCAATTGCTTCATCCTGAGTCCCTGTTCAGCATGGAATAAGCCAGAGTGGTCAGCATCCCTATTCCCTATTGGCAATTTGGGTAACCCCTTCAGAGGATGGTGATAAGAATAGGAGGTAGGAATTGGCTAGGCAGTTGGCGTAAAAAGACCCCAAAGAAATGTTGCCAGTTTCTCGGCTAAACGTCAAAATGTCCTTGGGCCTGTTAGCAACATACTCTGTTCCGAGGCCCAAAATGTCAAAAGTATTTGGGAGCTTGTATCTAATCCTTAAAAGATTTTAGGGTTACCTCTTAAGAGGGGGGAATGTTGGAGGGGAGGGAGTGGGCATGGATTTGCTCAAAACATCTTATATACATGTATGAAATTCTCAATAAAGTTTTTGTAAAAATAAAAAAGTAAATAACCCCTACAGAGAGAGAC
>NW_008335824.1:1584279-1596241 GCF_000622305.1 Nannospalax galili | reverse complement strand
AAAGAGCTTGGGAATAAGAAGGGACTCAGTGATTCAGCAAGAGTGGGGGGGATAAGAGAATAAAGAGGACATTTATAATAAAAATATATCATATATATGGAATTGTCAAAGAATAAAAAGTCTTTATAAATAAAAAAAGAAAATTGAATCTCTGAAACTATTAGGAGAAAACATTGGCAATAACCTACAAGATATAGGTGCAGGAAAGGATTTTATAAATCAGACATTAATTGCTCAGGAAATGAGGTCAAGAATCAACAAATGGGACCTCATTAAATTACAAAGCTTCTGTAAAACAAAAGAAGCAACCAGGACACTGAAGAGAAAACCCACAGAATGGGAGAAAATCTTCACCAGTAACACATCTGGCAGAGGTTTAACATCCAGAACATATAAAGAACTCAAAAAACAAAACAAAACAAAAATTAACAAAACAACGGCCCAATTAAAAGATGGGCTATGGATCTGAACAGAGTTCTCAAAGGAAGAAATTAAGATGGCTAAGATGCATCTTAAAAGGTATTCAACATCATTAGCAATCAGGAAATGCAAATTAAAACCACTTTAAGATTTCATCTTACCCTAGTCAGACTGGCTAAGATCCAGGGAACAAACAATTCCAAATGTTGGAGAGAATGTAGGGAAAGGGGAACACTCATCCACTGCTGGTGGGATTGTAAGCTTGTACAACCCCTATGGAAAGCAGTGTTGAGAACCCTTAAGAAACTAAAAATGATCCTACCATTTGACCCAGTTATACCACTCCTTGATATATACCCAAAGGACTCATCCTACTGCAGAGATACTTGTACATCCATGTTTGTTGCTCCTCTTTTCACAATAACTAAAAGATGGAAGCAACCTAAGTGCCCCTCAATGGAGGAGTGGATAATGAAAATGTGGTACATGTACACAATGGAGTTCTTCTCAGCAATAAAGAAAGATGAAATCATGAAATTTGCAGGTAAATGGGTGGAACTAGAAACTTATACTAAATGAAGTATCACAGACTCAGAAAAACAAATGATATATGTTCTCCCTCATATGTGAATCCTAGCCCAAAATGCTTATAAGAGAGTATCTATCCAGACATAACTCCAGGAAGCAGAATAATAAAAAGGAACCAGGGAAGTAAAGGGAAAGAACCTGAGAGAAAAAAAAGTAGGAAACAGTTGTTACTAAGAGAGACATGGATAAAAATGGGGTTATTTAAATTGGAGGGGGGAAGAAGAGTTATATGAAGAACCTTGGGGATAAAGGGAAAGAAGGACTCAAGAGAGGTGGGACCGTAGGAGACTGGTATTATCAAGGGAGAAATGAGGAAAATGGGGACACTTTAAATAAGAGAAAACATGGTGGAAGTGTTAGACAGTGAGAAAGGAAGTGATAGACAGACCATATTAGTCCAACAACCTACTGACAAATTATACATACGGTATCTCTACATGAGTCCGTGTGTATAGCTAAAGGTTATGTAACAAGAAATAGTACCAAAGAGGAGATAACCTTTCTTTGATTTGTTGGCCAGGGTGGTCCAAGAGACTCCTAAAATTACTCAGGCATCTGCCACAGCCCTTGATGGCCTCCCAGAACTTTAAGGGTAAAGTATTTTTAGGGTAAGACCCTGCTGCCAAAGACCAAACATAGTTTGGACACAGGATTTAGAGCAGTAGAACTGCAACTGACCTGAAACCACTTCCCCTGAAGGCTAACTCTCATAGTTTTGGAGAGGGCTATGTAGGTGCCAAGGGAACACATCAGTGGATGATCCAACACTGCCTTCAAGACCAAACAACCACATCAATGGCCAGCACAGCATGTCATTGGTGCAGTAATGGCACTTTTATCTTGGGGGCAATGAACAGCAACCTAATTTGACTAAAACCCTACTCCAAGGGAGGAAACTCAAGTGTGGTACTGTAAACATAACCAAATACACATGGCTGGAGTGGTCATAGATATTAATGAAAACCTCAAGACTGTCACATCACTAGACTAATGTGATTTTTTACTATGTGCAAAATATGTGTCCTTATATTTACAGAGATATACCTCAGTCACCACTCATCAAATGAACTCATTTTGAAGCAGTCAGAGCCTATTACAAAGTATCACAACTGGTCACACATGGACATTGTCTACGAATTGACCAGGCCTAAGGGAGAGTCCTACAAGCTCCTGGGAACCCGATCAAATGATTCTATTGTAATAGTGTCAGGATACACAAGTCCCATGCAAACCCAGGTGGACAGTAACCCAGTATAGTACTGGGAAAATGAACAGTAGACCCCAATCTTGTCTGAAGGAATGTTGGCTACTGGTTGCTACTAGGTGAAGAAGAGGTGATCTTCCTAAAACAAGGTCTCTAGATAGGCTGACTAGACTTCCTTATAATTTGCTTTATCCTGTGATTTAACTGTTTGTATCCTGAATTCTGTATTATGTTTCAGATTTGCTTTGTAACTACATTAAAACTATCCTTTAAAATTTGTAATGACTTAATTTATCTTTGAACAGAATACTAATGCTTATTTAAGACTTTCTCTTATTTCTGTGAATCATTATCAATATATGACATTTTTTTTTGCATTGTAGTTCATTTTCTTTCTCTCCTTGATTTTCTCTTTTGTTTTTAGAAACCAAGGCCTTGCTATATAGTCCAGGCTGACCTCAAACTTTGACTCTCCTTGACTTATCTTCCCCAGTGTTGGGGGTTACAGGTATAAACTATTTTTGTGTTATATTTTCTACAATCATGTATTGCTATGTTTAAAGTTTAATATTTATTGCTAAGCTTTAACAGTTCTTTTTTTAACAAAGAAAATATTATAAAGACAGAGTTTATTCTCAGCAATATTTATTTTATCAGAAATACAAGTTACTAACAATAAAATAATCAAAACAATAAAAAACAGAGACCCTGATTCTAGAAAACTTAGAATAAGAGAGATAAGTTTCATGAAGTTAAGATTTATTTCTAAAAAATGAGTTGGAAAATTCAATGTGTTTCTCCATTTTTTTGCTATTAACTTATAATTTAAGTTTTTTTGTGAGAATTTTCCATCATGAAGGACTCCAACACTGTCAGACAGAACCAGCAGCTGTAGTCTGAAGTTTCATTAATCCACACTATGTAGATACAGTTATTTCATATGTTTTATAACAGAGTTTGGTGTGTATATTTTATAAGTTACATTTCTCCTTAGTGAGTTTAATCCAATTATTGGAATGTGATTTCTAGGTGTCCTGGTTTGTTTCTTCATTGCTGTGACAAAATACTCTGAACAATACCAACTTGGGGAGGAAAGGGTTTATTCAGCTTTCATCTCCTGGGTCACAGTTCATCAGGGAGTCCAAGGTAGGAACTCAGGGCAGGAACCTGGAGGCAGGAGCTGGAGTACAGGCCATGGAGGAACACTGCTTACTGACTTGCTCCCCTGGCCCCTGCTCAGCCTGCTTTCTTACGCAACACAGGCCCACCAGCCCAGGGTTGGGACCACCCACAGTGGGCTGGGCCATCCCACATTACTCATCAAGAAGATACCCTCAGACATGGCCACAGGCCAGTCCAATAGAGACAATTCCCCAATTGAGGCTCCCTCAACCCAGGTGTGTCAAGTTGACACTAAAGCTATCCAGCACACTAGGCTTAAACTTTTACAGTGAGTCATTTGTATGAATGATTTCAATGAAAAATGCCAAAAGAAGTATTTTCTTTTTTTTAACTGAGATTTTAAAATTTCATACATTTAGCATTCAAATCAAGACCCCCTCCCCCATCCTTAACTTCCCTCCAAACCCCATGCTCTCTTCCATACATACCAAGTTCTATTCATTCAGGTTTTTGTACCCAAATGTCCTTCAGTGTAAATGTGTCCACTGGCAGCAGGTCATCCCATCCAGTGGTCGTATGTAAGTCATACTCTCTCTCATCCAACAGCCATCAGTCTCAAATGGTTCTCAATCTAGTGCTGGCTCACCACCCATCTCTCACCTCTCCTCTGCACTGTCCTCCAACTGAGCTGACATGGGTCCTATGCTCAATACCACCGCTGCCACAGGCTCACATGAGCAAGCCTCCAGTGACCTGCAGGCTCTATCTCCCTGAGTTCATGAACCAGCCCCGGCTCTTATAATCTTTCCATGCCTCTTCCACAATGGTCACCTAGCTGTGGGTGGGTGACGTAGGAGCCCCATCCTACTATCTACAGTCTCTTTTTCCCCCAAACTTGGCCAGTTGTGGCCTTCTGTGTGCATTGCACTCTGATGTACATGGAAGCCTCACTGGTGAGAGCTGAGGAGTGCATTAGCCCTCTCTCTACTCATGTTCCATGAGCCTTAGTTGTAGAGATTTGACTGCAGATGTGTCAATGAGTATTGGGCATCTCCAAGGTGTATGCTTTGTGCCTGACCAAATGTGTAACTCTGTAATAACCTCCATCTGTTGCAAAAAGAAGCTTCTTTGATGAGTATTGTGTGGCATGCTTGTTACTCTAAGGGAGGTCTCATTTATCTGGCACTGTATTCCCTGTCAAGAACCTTTCAGGTATACATATGCATTAATGTTCAGACACTGTACATTTCTCATATGGTTTCTGGGGCATCACTTTTCCCTCTAGGTTTCCTACCTCCTTGATATTCACTCATTTCCACTCTTTTTCCCCCATACAGCTTTTCTCCTCCCTCTCTCCCTAGTCACAGTGCCCCCATTATTCCCACTCTCACTCCAATACCCCCCAACTCCCACCATCTGTCCTCTCCTGACTTCCCTCCTTCCCTGACATCATGGTCCCTTATATGCCCCTGCCCCCTGTCCTCCTTGCTGATTACTCCCACTTTTCCTATCTCCCTCACATAACATCTATTCCCTAATATCCCACTTTCAGGTTGCTTCTTGTCCCTTACCTCCAAGTATCCTTTTCCTTTACCTGGCTCCTGGTGCTACATCTGAATTTGTATACTCACATATAAGAGATTGGTGCTATAGTCTACAAATGAGGGAGAACATACATGACTTGCATTTTTGCATTTGTGTTACTTCACTTAGTACAACACCTTTCTAGCTGCATCCATTTACTTGCAAATTTCATAATTTCATCTTTTCTTACTGGTGAGTGGAATGCCATTGACGAGATATACTACATTTTCATTAACCATTCGTCAGTTGAGGGACATTTAGGTTGTTTCCATTTCTTAACTATTGTGAAGACAGCAGCAACAAACTTGGATGTACAGGTATCTCTATGGTATGACGAGTCCTTTGGGATATGCCAGGAGTGGTATCACTGGATCATATGGTAGGTTCACTTTTAGTTTTTTTGAGGTCTCTCCATGCTACATTCCATAGTGGTTACATGAGTTTGGATTCCCACCAGCAGTGAATGAGCATTCGTTCCTCTTTCTCCACATCCTCTCCAGCATTTGGACTCTTTCATTCTCTTGATCTTTGCCAATCTGACTGGGGTAAGATAGAATCTCAAACTAGTTTTTATCTGCATTTCTCTAATTAGTAAGGATGCTGAGCACTTTTTAATGTTCTTCTTAACCATTTTCATTTCTTCATTTGAGAACTCTGTATTTAGGTCTATAGCCCATCTTTTTATTGGGTATTTTCTTTCTTTCTTTTTTGAGTTCTTTGTATATCCTGGATATTAATCTTCTGTCGGATGTGTATCTGATGAAGATTTTCTCCCACTCAGGGGGTTTCCTCTTCCTTGCCTTGTTTCTTTTGCTGTATAGAAACTTTGAAATTTAATGAGGTCCCACTTACTGATTGTTGACCTTAGCACCTGAGCAGCTGGTGTCTGATTTAGTAAGTCTTTTCCTATGACTATATCTTGGAGGGTGCTGCCTGTTTTCTTCTAGCAGTTTCTGAATTCCAGGTTTTTTATTGAGGTCTTTGATCTATTTGGAGTTGACTTTTGTGCAGGGTGAAAGATATGGATCAAGTTCATTTTTCTGGAGGTAGAAAGCCAGTTTTGCCAGCATTTGCTGAAGATGTTATCTTGCCTTCATTGTGTGTTCTTCCACTTTTATTGAAGATCAGGGGCTTGAAATTTTATGAATTCATGTTTGGGTCTTCTGTTGTGTTCCATTGATCTACATGTCTATTTTTTTTGTGCCAGTACTATGCTGTTTTCATGATTATATCTCTGTCATATAATCTGAGATCTAGTATGGTGATCCCCTTAGCATTGTTCTTTTTGCCCAAGATTGTTTTGGCTATCTGGGGTCTTTTGTGATTCCATATGAATTTTAGGATGATTTTTTCAAGCTCTGTGAAGAACGTCATGGATATTTTGATTGGGATTGCATTAATGTATAAATAGTTTTTGGTAAGGTGGTCATTTCCACAATATTGATTCTACCAATCCATAAGCATAGTAGGTATTTCCATCTCCTAGCATCTTCCTCTACTTCTTTCTTTAGAGTTTTGAAATTTTCATTGTAGAGATCTTTAATGCCTTTGGCTAGGTTCTTTCTTGAGTATTTTATTTTATTTTTAAAGTACTGAGAAAGGGAGGGTTTCCTCAAGTGCTTTTTTTGGATTGCTTGTTATTAGCATATAGAAAAGCTACTGATTTTTGTAAGCTGATTTTGTATCCAGCCAATTTACTGAAAGTATTAATCAGTTCTCATAGTTTTCTAGTGGATTTTTTGGATCTTTTGTGTATAATATCATATCATCTGCAAATAGGGATAATTTGACCTCTTCTTTTCCAGTTAATACTCCTTTAATTTTCTTCTCTTGTCTTATTGGTCTTGCAAGAGTTTTTAACACTGCCTGGTTCCTGATTTTAATGGGAATGCTTCCAGTTTTTCTCTATTTAGCATGATGTTGGTTATGGGTTGTTGTATATAGCTTTAATTATGTTGAGGTATGTTCCTTCCAGACCAATTACTTCTAGGAATTTTAAAATGAATGCACATTGGATTTTGTCAAATGTCTTTTCTGCATCTATTGAGATGACCGTGTGGTTTTGTCTTTAAGTCCATTTATATGTTTTATTACATTTATTGACTTACATATGGTGAACCATTCCTGCATCTCTGAAATAAAGATGGCTTGATCTTTTTGATGTGTGTATGTGGTTTGCAAGTATTTTGTTGAGTATCTTTGCATCTATGTTCATTAAGGATATGAGTTTATAGTTTTCTTTATTGTTGTATCTTTACCTGGTTTTGGTATTAGATTGATGCTGGCTTTATCGAAGGAATTTGGGAGGTCTCTCTCTGTTTCTATCTTTTTGAATAATTTAATTAGTATTGATTATAGATTTTCTTTCAATAACTGGTAGAATTTTGGTGTAATTCCATCTGAGTCTGGACTATTTTTTTTAGTTGGGAGGCTTTATATTACTGTTTCAATTTCCTTATTTGTTATGGGTCTGTTTAGACTGTTGGTCTCTTGGTTTAACTTTGGTGGTGCCATGATTTTAGAAATTTGTCCATTTCTTTTTAGTTTTCAAATTTAATGAAGTATAGTTTTTTTTTTTGGTCTTTTTGAAACAAGATCTCCCTGTAGCCCCAGCTGGCCTGGAACTCACTATGTAGACCAGGCTGGTCTTGAACTCACAAAGATCCATCTGCCTCTGCCTCCCAAGTGTTGGGAATACAGGTATGTGCCACCACACCCAGCTGAGTATAGATTTTTAAAGTATTCCCTCACAATGTTTTGGATTTTTTGGTGTCTGTTGTGGTGTTTCCCCTTTTGTCTCTTGTTTTGTTGATTTGGATTTTCTATTTCTTTCTATTGGTCAACTAGGTTAAGGGTCTGTCTATCTTGTTTAACCTTTCAAAGAACTAGCTCTTAGATTCATTGATTTTTTTGTATTGTTTTCTTTGTTTCTGTTTCATTAATTTCTGCTCTAAGCTTTGTTATTTATTCTCATCTACTAGGTTTGGGGTTGGTTTGTTCTTGTCCTTCCAGAGTCTTGAGTTGTACTGTCAAGTCGTTTACATGTGCTCTTTCTGATTTTTTAATGCAGGCACTAATAGCTATAAACGTCCCTCTAAAGACTGCTTTTATTGTGTCCCAGAGGTTTTGTTGTGTGTGTTCTCATTTTCATTTTGTTCCAGGAATACTATCATTTCTTTCTTAATTTCTTCTTGACCCATTCATGATTCAGGAGTGTGTTGTTTAATCTCCATGAGTTGTGTATTTACTAGAGCTTCTTTTGCTGTTGATTATAGCTTTATTGCACTGTGATCTGATAGAAGGTATGGAATTATTTCAATTTTTTTGTATTTGTCGAGATTTGTTTTGTGCACAAGAATGTTGTCAGTTTTAGAATAACTTGCATGAGCTGATGAGTAGAAAGTGTATTCATTTGTGGTTGGGTAGAATATTCTGTATATATCTGTTAGGTGCATTTCATCTAGTATGCCATTTAATTCATACGTCTCTCTGTTTATTCTTTGTGTAGTTGACTTGTATGTTGAATAAAGTGGAGTATTAAAGTCACCCACTCTCACTGAGTTGTTGTCAATTTCTGTTTTGTAGCCCTGGAACACTGATTTTACAAAACTGGGTGCTCCAGAGTTTGATACATAAATGTTCATGATTATAATATCTTCCTGGTTAATTGTTCCATTGATTAGACTGAAGTAACCTTCCTTATCTCTTCTGATGAATTTTAATTTGAAGTCTATTTTGTCAGACACTAAATTGAAACACCTGATTGCTTCTTAGGGCCATTTGCTTGAATATTTTTTTCCATCCTTTCACCCTAAGGTAGTGTCTATCCTTGAAGGTGAGATGAATTTCTTGAAGACAATAAAAAGATGAGTTTTCTTTCTTGATCCGTTGCACCAGCCTGTGTACTTCTTTAGGAACTACTGTTTCCCTAGTTTCTATATCTACAATTAGAATTCATCGCTAATGTGTGTTATCCCATCCCCCACAACCAGATTACAACCTCCTGGAAAGAGTATCTTTCTTTTCACTAGTTAACACCAGATCTGACATAAAGTTGGCGTCCAGAAAGACATGATGACTCATCAATTTGGACAAAACACAGGGAATTTTCCCCACTTGGACTTCTATTTCCTCCTCATAGGTAATGAAAAAGTTACACTGGATGACCTCTAGGAATTCCTTCAGACTCCTTATCTGCCTTTGCTATATTTCAAGTGTATATATTAGAATTTGTCATATAAGTTATTATTTATAGTCAGGTCTTGTGTTACAGGTCTGGAATTCCAGCTAGTAGGTATGCTGAGAACAGAGAATCACCACAAGTAGAATTCAAGTTTAGCTTGTGTATAGATCATGAATTCCAGGCCAGCCTGGTCCCTAGAGTGAGATGCCATTTCAAAACACACACACACACACACACACACACACACACACAATTCCCCTAAAAGAAAGGTTGAGACTATAGCTCAGTGGTTGAACACTTGCCTAGCGTAGATGATGCCTCAATTTTGATCCCTAGCAGTGAAACAAAAAGAATTACTCTTTATAGATTCCATTAGTAGATCTTTGATGCTTCAGCATTCAAGAAAATGGGGCTGGGGAGATGGCTCAGTGGTTAAGAGTGATTGTTTGTCTCCTGGAGGACAGGAGTCCAGTTCTTAGCTCCCACATGGCGCAGCTCACAACAACCTATAACTGCAGCTCCAAATGATCTGATGCCCTTTTTTGGCCTCCTTGGGTTTTGCACTCATGTGCACACATGTACACATAACTAAAATGCATTAATAAAACTATTCAAATTATAATGTCAGTAAAAGTGATAAATAATGTAATGTGTTTTCGGTTTATCCTGATTTATTCATTTATGGTTGTTGAAGGTTAGAGATAAAATACAAAACAACCAATAGCTGGTTGTCTCCCTTAGCTACTGGTGGGCACTACAGTATTAGAGACCAAGATTTGAAGTCTTACATCTGAGCAGCACTTTCTGCTTAGAAACAAAATTATCAACAAGAAATAATTGTTTAAATAACATTTTATATGGACTTAAGCCTAATGTCTGGGAAGTGTAATCCCTTGAGCTCTTAAAGAAATGTACTGATCACTTTACTCTTAGGTTATACTTTCCTTTTGGGTGTTTAAGATCACACAGTTGACCCAAATGAATCAATTTATTTTACACTTAAGATCGTTTGAGGATGTGTTTCTCAGGGGTCACAGGGGCTTGGGAGGAGTTCCTGGCTCCTTTCTTTTACCAGTTCCATCTATGTGAAAATAAGTCAAAGGTCCTGCTCGACCATTGTTGGCTTCTCTTGGAAGCATGAGTGAGATGTTTCCTCTGAGATGACCTTCCTCTTTGTAGACTGGACACTGGTTCAAGTTCATGTTGTGGGGTCTCCATGGCCTCCCTGAACAAGAAGACAGGTGACTCACCACAGTTACAGGACATTTTGAAAGATGTTCCATAGTCCCCTGGAACTTAGCTGACCTTGGAGGGCAAGGGGCAAAAACTGTCCTTTAAGTTCCTCTGACCACATTAGTATAGGCCTCAAACTATGGCTATTAAATATTCAATCAGGTTAGTTCCACCAGTCTGGTACTTTTAATTATCATGTGATATGTAGCTAAAGCTTGGGTGAAAAACCAAATACTCTCAGATAAACTTTGACTAGATATATATTTTGTTCCTTAAACTATTTGACTATACTATGACCATAGAAATTTTAAGATTATGTGTATATTATTTTTGTCTCATCCTTTATATATCATAAGAAACCTATACAGACCTTCATCACTTGCTTAGGCTTTTTCAATTTTTCTGTCTATTTTAGAAAATATCTCCATTCCCATATCCTTTTAACATCTTTTACATTCTCATTTTCTTTCTCTTTTTAAAATAATTTTGAGACATAATAGCATTAACAAATTTTCCATCTGTTCATGAGACTTCTTTTCCTTGGGATGTTAAGCAATGCTCATTCCCTTTTAAGGTTCTACGGTCAAGCCAATGTTTGATTAAAGTTTTACTGGAGAACCAATGAATTTATTGAGTTTACTTACCAAGATAACTGAGGGGTTGCTGAGGTGTATGTATGACCTGAGGGCATTCACACTGGAAAGCCTTTACCCAGTATGGGTCATGCCTTCTCTTCCTAAACTTCTCCAGATTGTATACTTTAGCCCTTTCCAAATCCAGGAGGCCATGTGTGATTGGGGCCAAATTACATACTGGGATGAGTGGCTGGATAATTCGGTGATGTTCAATGACCCTGCTTGGCCCTCCTTTAATGAATGAGCACAACCATCAACAAGCCCAATTGTGAGGATGTTTAGTGATCAGGCTCAGCTGAAATGGTGATTGCTATGGATAATCTTTATTGTCAATTTCATTGGTTTCAAATTCATCATGGAAATATCCCTCTTAGTGTCTTTATGAGGAAGCTGTAACTGAGGAGGGAGAACCCACCTTGAACTCAAGGGCCATTGATCCATGCAGTTGGAGTACCAGATGAAATAAAAAGTTTACAACTAGCTGAACACATGTATTCATTTCTCTCTGCTTTTTGACTGGATGCAATGTGACCACCTGCCTCACACTCTTGCCAGGCCTTTCTTGCTATGATGAACTGTTCTCTCAAATTCAGCTTGTCATCCCTTAAGTTGCTTCTGTCAGATATTTTGTCACCACAGTGAGAAAAGAAACTAATGAAGAGAAGAAAATGAGCACCCCAGTAGCATTCATTTCTCTCTGCTTCCTGACTATAAACACCATGTTACCAGCTGCCTCACACTCCTGCCACTGTGGCTTTCCCACCGTGATGGACTGTATCCCTTTGACTGTAGCCAGAATAAATGGTTCATTCTTTAATTTGCTTCTTGTTATGCATTATGCATTAACTATTATTATTTGTGTTATATATTTGTTCATAGCAATAAGAAAAGCAACTAATACATAACCCTAGATCATGAAAAATTGAACTGGTCATTTTTTCCATATAAAGTATTTCACTGGGATCTGTTTGGGAATCCTTCTGTCCTTGATTT
>NW_008335824.1:1579768-1583972 GCF_000622305.1 Nannospalax galili | reverse complement strand
TTATCTAAATTATTCTTTTTTTCTTTGTTTTCTGTGTGTGTGTGTGTGTGTGTGTGTGTGTGTGTGTGTGTGTGTGTGTGTATGCATGCCAGGGCACACATAGTGTTCAGAAGGCAACTTGTGTGAGTTGGTTCTCGCTTTCCAGGGTTCAAGGGGGGTTTGAACTCAGGTCATCAGGCTTGGTGGCAAGAACATTTATATGCTAAGCCATCTCCCTTGGCCCTGTCCTTGGTTTTTCTATAGCCACAGTCATATATTAAGTGTGCTTGAGTCTTGTCTGAACTTTCCAGTCTACTCCATTGACGTATTTTTCTACCTTGATTAAATCAATACTGATTGTAACTTTATAAATAAAGACTTGACTTCTTGAGGTTGAACTCATTTTATTCTTCAAACTTTGTTTTGTTACTGGCCTTTGAAACTTGTGAATTTTACCATCGCCCCCTTTCTTGTCTGTTGATTGGAATTGTGTTTAGTTGATAAATGAATTGACTTCTTTATGATGCAGCTTCAATCTAGGAACAGAACATACTCAGTATTAGTGCAGTATTTTTTCCAATAGTGCTTTGTAATTTTCATAGATAAAATTTCAGAAATATTTTGTTTATTCTATTAAGATATATTCTTTTGTTATTGAAATAAATTATTTTATTTTATTTTGATTTTTTTAAATATTTTCTTTATTTTTATGTGTAAGAGTGTATTGTCTGCATGTATGTGAGTGCACCTGTGTTGTGCAGAATTGAACCTGGGTCCTCTGCAAGAGCAGTTAGTGCTCTTAACCACTAAGGCATCTCTCCAGCCCCCAGATATTTTATTTTTATTGTTATTTACCCTATACCCTCCTCTTCCACTAGAATGTAACATTCAAGAAAGCAGGAATTCTGTCTCTTATTCACTACTATTCCCATAGTACCTAGACTAGGACTTGATGAATCACAGGACCTCAAATGTGTTCAATAAGCTGACATTATATTTCTTAATGACTACTTCTACTTCATGATAATTCTAACAATTACTTTACCAACCTGGTTGAACTTGCATTAGAACAGTAATTTTTTATCTGTTGATTTTGTTGAATTTTACATGTAGAAAAAGAAAACTTTTTGAAGAAAAACAGTATTAAGTCAGTATTTCTAATTCTTATAATCAACATGTTTTTACAACTATATCTTGCATTGGGTTGGAATTCCATGGCTTGGTATTAACATGGATTCTATGTCTAAAGGGAATTCATTGAAAGTGTTATTATTAGTTATATCCAGAGCTATAAATTTTGATTGATACAATTTTACATGCTGAATAAATAGCTTTATATCATTATTTTGTTAACAGTAATAACAAATATTTAATTATGAAATCCCATTTCTTAATTGAAATGATTGTATACTTTTAATTTCATTTAACATGTTAAATTATGCAATTGAATTTCTAACCTAGAAAAATTTTGTGTTTCCTGGTTAACTTGGAAGACGATTTACCAATGATGTAAATGTGTAGCTAAATGATTTATCGCTATTAATGTCTAGTAAATGGGATATATTAATGTTGTGTTTTGAGTGAAAAATGCTCCCAAAAGACTCAGGTATTTGAACACTTGGTCTCTAGTTGGTGGCACTGTTCAGTGACATTATGGAGCCTTTAGGAGGTGGAACCTTGCTAGAGGAAGTACATCACTGGGGGCAGGCTTTGAGCATATGTAGCCTTACTCTACTTCCTGTGTTGTGTCCATGTGTCCGCCTCCCCACCCCCCAGGTGTGGATGAAATGTGATCTCTTTGCTTGCTCCTGCTACCATGCCTCCCACTCCATTATGGAAATGTAAGAGCAAAATTGATCCTTCTTTCCTTAAGTTGCTTTTGGCCATGGTATTTTATCACAGCAATAAAAAAGTTGCTAATGCAGAAACGGGTAGCAGGAAAGTGAAAGTGCTTTTGTTGCTGTCAAGAATTTGACCATGTTGATTTGGGGAAGATTTCGGAAGTTTGGATTAGCATTTCAATGCTGTAAGCAGAGCTTAACTGACCATTCTAGTAGGTTCCAGACAGTAGTTATAAAAATAATGTAGAAAATCAAGGCCCAGCTCATGAGGTTTCAGAGTAAACAAGGTCTCTATTAGCAACTGAGATAGAAGTCATTTGTGTGATATTTAGGCAAGGAACTGGATCTGTTCTGCCCATGAAAATTTGCATCAGGCTAAATTAAAAAGTAAACTAATTTCTTTAGTGGAAGAAATTTCAGGACAGAGTAACATTGATTCTGTGGAATAGTTTTTACTGACTGAATGAAAGCACACAGCAAAACCACTGAACAGGATCATTCCACGGATAATAACAATTTATTGGGGAGCAAACTGCTGGACTGCCTCCAGAGATCAGAGAGCAGCAGATAGTAGAGGAAGTCAGACAGGTTTTATAGGCAAGTTAGGGCCAGAGGAATTTTCCATGTTGGAGGCTGGGTGGTTTAGCCTGGGGTGGGTTGGTCTCTCGATAAACAGAGTCCCCCTGAGTCATGGGTTTCCTGAGACATGCTGGAGGAGGGGGTAAGGTTTCTGTTTCTCTGTAGGGACTTGGCTGGGCTAAGCTAAACCTGCCATTTTAAAATATTGGTAACTGCACTGCCATTTTAAGAGTCTGTCAGCAACCTGACACTGACTACTCTTATACAGGTCTAGAAAACAAAAAAGGGAAAATGGGTCAGAAAAATTTGAAAATGTGCAATTTGGAGAGGAAAAAAGCACTAAGAAATTTAAGATTGCAGTAATTGTTAGAGAGATTAGCATCACTAAAAAGAAACGTTCTGCTGTGCCCTGGAACAATAGAAAAGGTGCTCTTGGGGCAGGATCCCATCCAACTAAAGCTCAGTTTTTGAAAAGAAAGAGCTGGATGGGTTTCCTATACGTATAAAACAGCTGTACGTGGAAGCTGCTGCAAGCGTGGACTAAGGGAATGAGGGTCTATACCAAGCTGTCATCTGGACTTGGCAGCATTGCCCGTATGGTACTAGTTTTGGAGAAAAGAAATATGCACGATCAAGGAAATAATGGATTCTTCTTCACAGTTTCAGAGAGCCACTGTGGCCAGGCAATGTGTGGCATGGTCAGAGTCTCTTTGAGGAGTTCCTGAGTCAATTGTGTGAAGCTGTGAAAGTAAAGCTTGGGTTGCAGTTGAGACCCCAATATGTTGGAGATGTTAGAGCCATAAGTCGTTTGCCGAGAACTAAATCCAGAGAGTGGAGAGAGAGAGAGAGAGAGAGAGAGAGAGAGAGAGAGAGAGAGAGAGAGAGAGAATTGAAGGCAGCAAATTGCAGAGATAGAGACATCAAAGCCCTGTGAAACTGGAGCCCCAGATACAAAGAGTGTGTAATACCAAGCACAAGGCACAGAGGAACACCATATACTGATGGTCAAATCTTCTAAAAAGAGTCTTTTAATAGGCAGTAGAATGAGAGGGTGCTAATGCCCAAAAACTGTTGACCCTAAGGAGAAGCAGGACAGGTTTCTTTTTTTTAAATCTTGACACTGAAGAGAAGCAGGGCAGGTTTATAAAGCTTAAAACCACAATTACATCATTCCAGGGGCAAAGCCAATAACCATAGTTACACTAGATTGGGGCGGGTCAATTAACAAAAAGAATTTAAGTTACAAAAAGTTTTGGTTAGGAAAACAAGTTCTCAGACTTGCAGAGCTCCATGGATATTCTAGGAGAGGATGTGCTACCTGGCTAGTTATGTTTCCCAGTATTGTAGAAACAATGTACCCTGGAAATGGAGGTATAGACTTCGTGGAACTTGTTCTGCCTGGTTGGGAGCAGTTAGCAAGCATGAGCAAAGGGAGGGGGTGGTGGGCAGAAACACAAGGTAAAGCAAATGTCAGCTAGAATAAAACGGAGTCAGTTTTGTCATTTCAAATGGAGCTATAGGATTTAATGTTTGCCTTTCTGGGTTTTGGTTTTAATTTTATCCAGTATTTCCCCATGATGCCTCTATTTCTCCCTTTTTGGTGGGTAATGTATATTCTGTGTCATTGTATGTTGGAAATACATAATAAAAATTTATAGGGAATTACAGCTAAGAGACTTTGGATTTTACTTATTTTTATTTTTATTTTTTGAGACAGGGTCTCCCTGTGGCCCCAGCTGGCCTGGAATTCCCATCAATTGGGTTACGTCACATGACAATCTGTAAAATTTCTTCCTAAATCTGTT
>NW_008335824.1:1574021-1579560 GCF_000622305.1 Nannospalax galili | reverse complement strand
TATACATAGATAACTTCATAGAAAGCTCCTCCATTCCTAGACTTCAAATTTTCTTCTAATGTTTTATTTGTTATACCTGGTGGTTAGTATGTAGGTGTTTTTTGCACCATTAATACTTAAAAAATTGAGTATATAGCAGAATGTTCTTCATTATCAAGCATTTAATGATTAGAAAGAACAATCACATTAAAAAATTAGGAAAACAATTGAAGGGGGCCAGTAAAAAAGAGTCATTGAGTTAGATGTGTATCAAAACCATTAATGGAGAGAAAGAATTGTAAAAAGTTAGAAAGAGGGGCTAGAGAGATGGTTCAGCAGTTAAGGCATTGGATGACATGGGTGCACTCACATACATGTAGGCAATACACTCATGCATATAAAATAAACATAATAAATAAAATATTTTTAAAAAGCATTGGCTGCTCCTGTAGAGGACTGGGGTTTGATTCCCAGCACTCACATGGTAGCTAATAACTGCCTCTAACTCCAGTTCCAGAGAATCCAATGCCTTCCCTCTGCAGGCATTGAGCAGCACAGGTACACTTACGTACGTGTAGGCAATACATGCATACACATTAAAAAAAAAGTTAGAAAGAATTGTTCCTCAGTTTGGAAAAGTCATTGCTTTTGTTCTTTTTTCTTTCTTTTTTTTTTTTTTTCTGTTTTTTTGAGACATGGTCTCCCTGTAGCCCCAGCTGTCCTGGAATTCACTATGTAGACCAGGCAGGCCTTGAACTCACAGAGATCTGCTTTTAAAGAAGGATTCAACAGAATTCCAGTCTCAAGACTTGTACCCAAGGAAAGAGTCTTAACTGAATGAAATTACTGTTTAAGCAATACGGTCATTGACAATATAAACTTTAAAATATATGCATTAGTTAAGAGACTTTCATATACGAAGCAACAGAATTTCCAAATACAATAAAATTGCTAAAACACATACAGAGACTGTTAGACAGGAGGTTAATTTTGGAAGGGACTAACCAACAGGCCCTCAAACCAGGACATGGAGAAGTATGTGGTGGTGATAACTCCAGACAGAACATCTCAGGACCACCAGAAGGACATAGAGAATGATAGATGGTAGGGGTAACTGTAGCTCAAACGGGTTTCAGGGTCTTCCTTACTATGGAAGCACACACAGAGTGCTGCTACCTTTTCCCTTAGTGAACTTTTCAGTTATAAGAGTACATAAACCTCTGTAATATTATTATATCTTATATATGTACTTAGACTGATTTCTGGGTAAAATGGGCTTCTTAGAAAAATACACCCTTTTCTTGGAAGTGTTTATCATAAGATGAGGCACAGAGCAGGGGATGTAAGGAAAGGAGAAATATAAACCTCATGGCTGCCCAGTTCAAGGTAGTGCTGCTAGGTTTAGTGGGTTATTAGTCTAGAGTGTATTTTTGCTTCCTTGTTTGCTCTAATTAAACTCTCAATGATTGCTCTACTGCTGTGTCTTGTTTACTTACTTTATTTACTTAATTGGGGTAGCACAAGATATTAAAGATTATAAATCTCCAAAGTATATCATTTTGAATGTTATACTTACATGTATTGATATTTTTCACTCTTGAAAATCATATAACCTTCTTATGGAAGATAACCTTTTAATTGTCATTTTTCTCCCCTGCACCCTTTAATTGTCTTAAAATATTCTCCTCAAATTCATTATATCATAAATTCTATTCAAAATTTAGGGACTATATCACTATGGTTAATACTAACAAATTTTCTTCTATTTAATTTTCAGAGATTATATTACTGTCATCAGCAGCTATGGTTCAGCACTCATTCATAAAAAATGATTTATTTTCTTTCTTATACTAATTTTAATTTATTCTACAAGCAACAGGAAGATGGGACATTTTGGAGATGGAGCATTTGAAAAAGTTTATCTTTAATTCTCTTCTAAATTCCCTGAGAAATCTGCACAATTTCCCCTTAGCACATCTAAACACCTAGCTAGACAATGATCTTTCCTGTGATTCTTTTTCTTTGCATATTGCCGCTGTCCATCTTTCTGCTTTCTGGCTGTTAGCTATTCTCCTAGCTTATGGAGTAGTTTTAAAGAATATTCCTTCCATCATCTTTGTGGGAATTCTCTTTGTCTCTGTTGAATTTTAATTTCCTGTTTTCAAAATTCCATGTTCCTTACCATCCTCGATCAACAATGAATGATGAAATTCCTTGTAATGACATAAAGAGTGTCCTACTTTGGAGGAAGTGGGGGGAATTTCAGAGGAATGGAAAATGGTGCTGATTCTGAGAATGTGAAGGAATTTTAGTAAAAAAGAGTATCTTATGCAGAGAAAGTTGAATGTCATACACATAAAACAATTTAGTAATGAAAAATTAAGTAGTTTTATTAGGTACAGGGTTCTGAAAGGCACAAGTTGAATTTGTAGTGTGTGGTTACATTTTGTAGAGTAATATATGATATTCCGTATTTTGAAACTTTTTCTTAGAGACAACATGATCTTAAAGAAGTACTTAATAAAAATATCATAATGAAACCTATTCTTTAGTACAACTAATTTTTTTTCTTAGACTCTGTCTGAAAAATCTAGAATAAACTTTATATTGAATAAACATTACTTATCAATCTTTCAATGAAAGATTCTTTAAATAGAAGAAAATGCTAACATAACCATTATCTTTGAAATATGAAACATGTGTAGTAACACAAGATGAGAAATGAAGAATTGATGTCTGAAATATGGGTTAAGAAATTCTAATGTAATTATTTTTTGATGCAAACAGATGGATTTCTGAGTGTCAAAAGATACAGGACTATTTTTAAATAGGTATTATGTTTTTCCTACCTATTACTGTAGCAAGCAGACTGTCCATTTCTAATATTATCTTTGAAGTTCTGTATAGCATTTAAAGCAGGTTTGTTAGTCTACGAAAATCTCTAAATAAGGTAAATCATCTGAAATATTATTTACTTTCAAAAACAAATTCTGAACACCAACCAGATGTATGAATTTCTTTTTTTAAAAAAAATTTAAAACATTGCTATTGTGTGTTTATTGTGTGTGTGTGTGGCACACATTCTATGGTACACATGTGGAGGTCAGAGGACAACTTTATTGAGTAGGTTCACGTTTTCCACATTTACATGAGTTCTATGGGCCAAACTCAGGTTGTCGGACTTTGGCAGCAACAGCTTTACCTACAGAGCTATCTTGCTGGCTCAGATGGATAGGTTTCTTAAGATGTTGTGGTTCGTAGGTGTTGAATAAACCAACACATGTCAAAGCAGCCACTTCTCATCTTACAATACCCACCTGGTTTTCTTCCATATTTAGAGAACATAACTTTGCTGTGGTATGCTATGCATGTTAGTTTTTTTTTAAGTACAAAGTGCTTAATGAGAAGATCCATAATTAAATAGTATATATATATATATATTTAAATATTTTATTTTATTTTTTTTATTTTATGTGTATTCAAGTATTGCTTGCAGGTAAGTAAATGTACCTGTGTCATGCAATGCCTGCACAGGAGAGAAGAGGCTATCGGATACCCTGGAACTGGAGTTACGGACAGTTGTTAGCTGCCATGTGGGTGCTGGGATTCAAACCTCGGTCTTCTGTAAGAATAGTCAGTGTTCTTAACCACTGGGCCATCTCTCCAGCCCCTAAATAGTATTTTTTTAACAGGAAAAAAATTTATTTCTTCTTCATTCTTTTTAAAAAACATATTTTCATTAGTTTTTTGAGCATTTCATACATGAGTACCATGTATTTGAATCATATTAACCCCCTTCCCCTAACTTCTCCCAGATCCACCTTTATCCACAACCCCTCCCAACCTCATGTCATTTTATTTTTTTGAATAATCTGTCCTGTCTTATTTCTGATGCATATAAACTTATGGCTGTGGTACTATCCACTGGAACATGATTGACCTATCAGGGGCCATGTTCTTAAGGAAAATTGAGACTTCCTCCCTCAGAAGCCACTGTCAATTGCTCATCAGCTAGGCTTAGGGCTCATGAGCTGTTCCTACTCCATGCTGGAGTGTTGACTGGCTTGATCTTATGCATGTTCGTGTTCAAGAAACAACAGCTTCTGTGGGTTCATGAGGGCCATGGTCTGGTCATATCCAGAAGGCACTGTTTCACTTTGTTCTTCCACAACCTATGACTCTTACATTCTCTCCTCTTCCTCTTCAGCAGTGGTCCCTTAACCTTGAGAATGGGGAGGGGTGTGACACAGATGTCTCATTTGTGGTTGAACATTCCACAGATACATATTCTCTGCATTTTGATCAGTTGTATGCTTCTCTGTGAACTGCAGTCCAAAGAAACTTCTTTCATGCTGTCTGAAAGCTGTACTTGCATATGGGTTTAGAGATACAAATTTAGAAGCCAGTTTGATATTAGGTCATTTAGTAAAATAATAGCAATATTCCAGCAAGGAGGAGAAACAGCCTAGCAAAATAATACTAGCAACTTCACCCTGGGACATTTGAGCTCCTCAACCATTAGTTCATGTCCAGATTTACATCACAACACATGTATTTCTGCCTGTGGTATGGACCTAAAATCCAATCAGAGTGGTTGGATACCCGATAACATTTGTGTCACTATTGTGCCCATGGTCATATTTTGCCATGCAGGTTGTTATCATAGTTCACAGTGCTCACACTTGGGAAAGACTGTTGATGACTGTATCAGCTACTTTTCTGTTGCTGTAATAAAAGATTCTGACAAAAGCAAAAAGAAAAAGTCTATTCTGGCTTATGTTTCCTAGGAATAAAGCCGGCCATGGCAAGAAAGACATGGCAACAGGCAGGGAAAACATGGTAGCAGGAGCTAGAAGCAGGCTGATCATATTTTTATCCATATGCAGGAAGCCAAGAGAGTGAACAGGAAGTAGGACAAGAATATATGCCCTCAAAGCCAGTGACATACTTCCTCCAGCAAGGCTTCCTTACCTTTGTAAGGCTTACCTTCATAAGGTTTCATAACCTTCCAAGTAGTGCCATCAACTGGTGATCAAATGTTCAAATACATTAGCTTATGGAGGGCATTTATGATTCAAATTATCATAATGATTCACCCCCCCAGAAGCCTACATAGCACCTTCTGGTACTATGAAAGCTAGCCAGCGGCGGGGGGGGGGATCTTCCTAGTTAGTACCAACTTGAGTTTTCCATGCGCTATGACAAAAGTATGTCGTATCTTAAATAATAGGGTCTTACCATCAAGTTCTGGTGGGCAGCCAAGAGCATTGGCAATAGGCAATAGACTGTATTGCTTTGGGAGTCTCCAGGACACCCTTGACCAATAACTGGAGGGGACATATTTCACACCTGGAACGAGGAAACCTATTGCTTTTGGGAGGAGCATTATCCCCTGTATAGAATAACTCCAGTTAAACTTGATATGAAGATTATCTATCTATCTATCTATCTATCTATCTATCTATCTATCTATCTTCTATCATCTATCTATCATCTATCTATCTATCATCTATCTATCTATCTATCTTCTATCATCTATCAATCATCTACATATCATCTA
>NW_008335824.1:1571461-1573937 GCF_000622305.1 Nannospalax galili | reverse complement strand
TGAGGCTAATATGCATAGGTCAGTATTTTTTTGGTTATAATAACGTTTTTATTTTTATTAGTTAAATTTTTTCTTTGAAAATTTCAATTATCTGTCTATCATCTATCATCTATCTATCTATCCATCCATCCATCTATCTATCATCTATCTATATCTATCATTATCTATCTATATCTATCTATCATCTATGTAACTATGTATGTATGTATGTATGTATGTATGTATGTATCTGTCATCTATCTATCTGTCATCTATCTATCTATCTATCTATCATCTATCTATCTATCATCATCATCATCATCATCATCATCATCTCTATCTATCTATTCATCTATCATCTATCTATCTATATATCATCTATTATCATCTATCTACATATCATCTATCTACCAATTATCTATCTCTTATCTATCTATCTATCTATCTATCTATCTATCTATCATCATCTATCTATTCATCTATCTATCATCTATCTATCTATCTATCTATCATCTATCATCTATCTAACTATCATCTATCATCAATCATCTATCATCTATTATCTATCTATCTATCTATCTATCTATCTATCTATCCTCTATCTATCTTCTATCTATCTATCTATTGTCTATCTATTCATCTATCTATCTATCTATATCTATCTATCTATCTATCTATCTATCTATCTATCTATCATCTATCTATGTCTGTCTTCTATCTATCATCATCTATCTATCTATCATCATCTATCATCTATCTATCATCTATCTATGAAGCTTAAAAAATAGCTTTTTATGTGGCATTTTCAAACATCCTTAGTGTTAGTTATTCCATTCCCTACCCCCTCCTCTACCCTACTTTTCCATATCTCTCCCATTGAAACCTCCCTCCCCATCATGAAGACAAATCTTGGAGCAGTATAATGATTGGGTCCAAGTCGAAGTGGGTAGAACATGGACAACAGTTTGTTTAACCCTTGCCATTAGTTTTCTTGAGAAATATTGAAACAAATTTAGCAACCATGGAGGTAAATTCAGCCAGGTGGGGAGAAGTTTTGACTTGGAATTGAATGGGCTTGCTGAACCATGGGAAACTTAGGAAGGTGTCTTTGAATGGTACTGTGGAAGTGGGTAGAACATGGACAACAGTTTGTTTAACCCTTGCCATTAGTTTTCTTGAGAAATATTGAAACAAATTTAGCAACCATGGAGGTAAATTCAGCCAGGTGGGGAGAAGTTTTGACTTGGAATTGAATGGGCTTGCTGAACCATGGGAAACTTAGGAAGGTGTCTTTGAATGGTACTATGCAGTTTATAGGCAAGGAGAATAATATGCTCTTAGCTTTGACAGATACTAGTTGACATAGGTTAAAGGTATTTTGGACACCTTCAGACTTAGAGCCCATAACAGGACAATGGGTACCCAAATGAAATATGAAACGAATATCACTATTATATTGTGGCTAGATGGTGTTATGAGACTATTACAGTTAGAGAAGGCTATCATTATTACTTAGGAAGCATTTCAAAATATACCTCCTAGAAATTTTATATATTTCCTGTCAGATAAAATAGAAGTGTAAGAAATTTCATTCATGTATTTTTTTTAATTAGAAGAAGCATTTCATTACAACAGCATTAACCTATTCAATAACATTTTTCTGAGCTAGGGTACATCTCTCAAAATTGGCTGTACATTTTTAGGTTTACAGATGAATTATTATGCTTATAAAATCTTTTACTCATTATGAACTCTATAACACATAAAATTAAATGAGGTTTTCATGTTTAAAAAAGATCTCCACTTCATTATTAAAATACACAGTTTCATACAGAAAAATTCATTTTCAATGCAATTGACATTAAGATATTTGCACATGCATTTCTAATCTCTATATATCTGATTATTACTAGTCACACTCGGTTACTTTCTGAGATCCTTGGCACCTGAGCATGGATATAAAGTCATCAGGTAGATTTCAACGGTAATGTTTTTCAAATCTACTAATTATTATTTTTAATCTTTTTTTATTTTTAATAACTACTTGATTAGAAGAAGCACTTCACTACGAATTTAACATATTCAGTAACATACTCCAGAGCAATAGTACATCTCTTTCACAAGTGGGTGAAAGTTTCTAGGTTCACAGTTGAATTAATATAGTTATATATTATGGAACTCAGTATAAGCCCCATAAGACATAAAATTGGATGAGTTTTTAACCTTTAAAAAAGATCTCCATTTCATTTTAGAATATATTGTTCCTTGCAGAAAGATTCATTGTTTTTGCTACGAACACTGAGATGTTGGCACATGCATCTCTAATCTGTATGTATTTGATTATTACTAGTCATAATTGGTGGCACTTGGACCCTTGGCGCCTGTGTATGTCTATAGTAATCGGGTAGATTTCAGTGGTAATGTTTATCACCTCTACTAATTAACATGATGTAAATTTCCATGCTTCCTCCTCAAATATAATACATTTTTAAAATGA
>NW_008335824.1:1561248-1565097 GCF_000622305.1 Nannospalax galili | reverse complement strand
CTGAGGGTAGGAGAGCAGGCTAGGAGAGTTAGCTGGTGGTGCAGGTCCAGGGAAGCAGAGAGAGGTGAGGGCGGGGTCAGGTCCAGAAGCAGTGCTCCTGGGGCCCAAGGAAGGCACTAAGTTGGTCTGGGTGAAAAGGATCAGGAAGCGTTATTGTTTCCCCAGTTGTCTGGGGACCCAAGACTAGGAATGGCGCAGAGCCCAAACTAGGAGTAGAGAACAGCGGGGGAGATGGAAGGGTGAATGTGGCTGGGGGAGTCAAGGCGCGGAGGGCTGCCTCATAGACTTACCCCAAGAGCTCATTCATGTATTTTAATGTTTTCAACTTTGTGAACCAATGAGTTTTATTGGGGTTACTTTAGAAGTATGGGTGAGTGGTCACTTACAGGAGTAGAAATGACTCAAAGACAGCTATATCAAAAGCCCACATGAACATGGGTGATAAGTCTTGAAAACTGGAAACCTGAGATGTATTGCATGAATGGAAGGCAGATCAACATATTGGAGAGGGTCTCTTCTTGGCATGTCAGTTGGCCTGAACCTCTTGTAGGCAACTTGGCTGGTCTCTGTTTTTTCCAGGAGGCCTGGCTGTTTTAAGATGGTCTCTCAGCAATCCTTAGGGGTTACATATGCTTAGAGAGGGAGGGATAGTGAATTTGGTCAGTTTTAGGAACTTCCTAAAGCTTTTATATTTTTTATTTCCTGAATTTTTTTTTAAGCATTTACTGATGAGTGGATTTATTCAGAATCAAATAGTTTTCAAATGTGCATCAATATCTGAAACCTTATGCCTTTGGTAAAGTACATTGAGTGATATTTCAGTTTAGTGGGTTACATTTTCCTGTGGAGTATATTTCACATGATTGTTACAAGCAATAGCTGTTTAATCATAGATTATATGTAAACATTGGATAGTTTGTACTCTATATAGTTTCTCATATTCCCTCCCTTTATTTATTTTTTACTTCAGTGCTACTTCATGAGGTAAGCATAAGTTTCCTTCACTGAAGCATTTTCCATAATAGTGTTTTAAAAATAGTGTTTTAAGATGTTTTTAAATTAACTTTTGTCTGTCAGTTAGAATAAGGCCTTCTATTTTCTCTTGTTTTCGAAGTCTTTTACTAATATTTGTAAGGTATTCCTTCTTTTGTGAAACTAAGGATTTAAGTATTTTATGAATTTAGTATTTATTTATTTTATTTTATTTGATCTTTTTGAGACAGGGTCTCCCTGTAGCCTGAGCTGGCCTGGAACTCACTATGTAGTCCAGGTTGGCCTTGATCTCATAGAGATCCACCTACCTCTGCCTCCCAAGTGCTGGGATTAAAGGCATGTGTTACCACACCAGTCTTCAATTTAATTATTATATCTGCTCTTGTTAATTAAAAAATGAGAGGGCAGGTGCCTAATGTGTAGAAAAATGTGTGTTATTTCACACTCACCTTTTGTCATTATTAACAAAGATTGTCTTGTTGTTTTTTTAAGATGATGTTTGGAGACAGGAAAAGTAGACTGTCAAAGAATTCAGACCAAGGAATTCAAACCATTGTTATGTGAACCAACTTGAAGGGTCTGATATATTGGGTCAGTTGCCATCATAAAATGAAAAGTGTGGCACACATGAATGTAAGTGTTTGAAACTTAATCTAGAAAATAGAAGCTGATAAATAATGCACTTCCATTTAAACAAAAATGCATTTTTAACTTAAGACACTAGAAACAGATAGTGAGTAGTATCACATACATGCTTCTCCTCCCACACAGTTTCAAATATGCTGGGCCAGATAGGAATATTAATGTGCAGGGGCAGTTGAGAAAAGATACAGGATGTCTACATACACATATACATATACATATACACATACATAATGCATATACATATATGCATAGTTACATAGAAGTAAATAGTGCTGACATAAACCATGTGAGTGTGCATATTAAAAAGAAAAAATAACAAAGTATATTGGAGATTGGTATGCTGTTCTCCTCAAGGAGCATGTGTCCTGAGGGTAATAGGGAAGGCAAGTGTCTCCTTCCTTCTCTCCTCGGTTCCTTCATGGCTATTCAAAATGTAAACCTTTTGCAGCTGTTTCATGTGTGCAGATGGATTCCCTATTTTTAATTTTTTTTTTTTTTTTTTTTTTTTTTTTTTTTTTCACTTCCCTTACTATACTGATTGTCTGTTGAGGGGAAATATATCCAGAACAATCACTGACGTGTCATGTTCTCATCATAGTCCTATGCACTGCCACCCAAAACATCCAGAGAGGGTTGCAGATTAGACACGTGGCAATGTTTATATTAACTGTTATTGTGGAGCTTGTAGGAGCTTCACATTGTCTTTTTTTTTTTTTTATAGAAGAACGATTTCAATTTAGTTTATTCAATAACAATTTCCAGAGCAAAGATACATCTCTTTCAAAAGTGGCTGTAAATTTTTTGGTTCACAGTTGAATTAATACAGTTATACAACAATGAACTCAGTATAAACCCTGTAAGATATAAAATTGAATGAATTTTTAACTTTTAAAAAAGATCTGCATTTCATTTTAAAATATACGTCCCATCTCATTCATGCTTCCAAGTGAAGCCAGACATGGTTGAGCAGGACTGTTGACTTATATTCACATAGATGGAACTGGTAAAAGAAAGGATCCAGGAGCTCCTCCCAAGCCCATGTGACCTCTGAGGAAGATCTTCAAATGGCTTTAAGTGTAAAAATAAATTGATTTCTTTG
The DNA here is from genome assembly GCF_000622305.1 of Nannospalax galili. NCBI lineage: Eukaryota > Metazoa > Chordata > Mammalia > Rodentia > Spalacidae > Nannospalax > Nannospalax galili. The sequence continues at coordinate 1,562,360 of NW_008335824.1, read as the reverse complement.
GGCCAATTGTATGGTCTTAAACACCCAAAAGGAAAGTATAACAAAGAGTAAAGTCATCAGTATATTTCTTTAAGAGTTCAAGGGATTACACTTCCTAGACATTAGGTTTAAGTCTATATAAAACATTATTTAGACAATTATTTCTCATTAATGATTTTGTTCCTAACCAGAAAGTGCTGGTCAGATGTAAGACTTCAAATCTTGGTCTACAATACTGTAGTGCCCACCTGTAGCTAAGGGAGGCAACCAGCTATTGTTCTAAAGTGGTGGATAAATTTGTTTTCTCCCCCTATCTAGAAGCCTTTGAGAGGGAACTGACACTGATTCTAAACACTCCAACAGCTATCAAAATACCTGCAAGCAAGTCCTGAATCCATCACTGTAGAGGCTGCTTTGGAAGACAAAAGAAAAATGAGGAGGAACCCAATAGAAGCATGCTTTTGGAAGCTCTTGTCAGGAAATTCCAATGGACTCATGAACATTTGAAAATTGCCCTGTTCTGACTTTTTTCTAGTTCTCTTGTTGGAACTTATAATGCTAATTACTATTGCCTTTACTTCTCCTTCACATCTCCTATTCATGATTCAAGGACTTTCTTTTCTGCTTAGAGATAAGAGTTATGCAATTTGGGAGCTTTTAGATAGACTCACTGAAGGAGTACTCCAATTGCCTCACCTGCATCCTTGTTCAGCATGGAAGAAGCCAGAGTGGTCTGCATCCCTATTACCTATTGGCAATTTGGATAACCTCTTCAGAGGATGGTGTGATAAGAATAGGAGATAGGAATTGGCTAGGCAGTTAGGGTAAAAAGACCCCAAAGAAAAGTAGCCAGTTTCTTGGCTAAAAGTCAAAATGTTCTTGGGCCTCTTAGCAACATACTCTGTCCTAAAGGCCAAAAATGTTGAAAGTATTTGGGAACTTGTATCGAATGCTTAAAAGAGTGTAGGGTTACTTCTTCAGAGGGGGGCATGTTAGAGTAGCCAAAAGCCCCATAAAAATAAATAAATAGCCGGGCATGGTTTTGCACGCCTTTAATCCCAGCACTTGGGAGGCAGAGGCAGGCGGATCTCTGTGAGTTCAAGGCCAGCCTGGTCTACATAGTGAGTTCCAGG
>NW_008335824.1:1552501-1561152 GCF_000622305.1 Nannospalax galili | reverse complement strand
AATAAATATAAATAAAAAATATGCTGTTTCATACAGAAAGTCTCATTTTTAATGCTACTGATACTTAGATGTTCAGACATGCATCTCTAATCTCCATGTATCTGATTATTACTAGTCACAGTTGGTTATAGTAGGATCCTTGGAACCTGAGTATGGATATAAAGTCATCAGCTAGATTTCAGTGGTAATATTCATTACCTCTACTAATTAACATAAAGTAAGTTTTCATGCTTCCTCCTCAAATATAACTCATTCTTTAAATTTGTTGATTTTTTTTGTGTGTATATCATACAGAACATCCCAAACAATCTTATTCATCTATATACCCACTTTTCAAATGGCACCCCCCATAGGTGACATCCCAAACAATCTTATTCATCTATATACCCACTTTCCAAATGGCACCCCCCATAGGTGCCCCCCCCCACTGCACTGGAGCCCATATACTCTGTCATCCCTGTTACTGTCCATTGTGTTGTCAGTGCCCCTAGCCATTCCCCAGTGCTTTTCCATCTGTTGAATCTAGTCAGCCTATCTGGAGAGCCTTGTTTTAGGAAGATCAGCTGTTCCTCATCTAGCAGCAATCAGTTGTTAATATTCCTTTAGATAAGATTGGGATCTGCTGTTCATTTTCCCAGTTTTATGCTGGGTTACTCTCTGGGAGTCTCTTGGGCCACCCTGGCCAACAACTCGAAGGTACCATCTTTCTGGTGTTGTTTCTTGTTATGTAGCCTTTAGCTATATGTATGGACTCTTAAAAATTGTATTGACCCCTTTGATCTTTGGTTATACTTTCCTTTTGTGTGTTTAAGACCATACAGTTGGCCCAGATAAACCAGTTTATTTTCACTCTTAAGGTCATTTGAGGATCTGTTCCTCAGGGTCACATGGGCTTGGAAGGAGCCTCTGGCTGCTTTCTTTTACCAGTTCTGTCTATGTGAAGATAAGTTGTGCTGGATAGCTTTAGTGTCAACTTGATACACCAGGGTGGAAGGAGCCTCAATTGGGGAATTTCCTCCATTGGGCTGGCCTGTGGCCGTGTCTGTGGGGTATTTTCTTGATTGTTGAGTGATGTAGGAGGGTCCAGCCCACTGTGGGTAGTGCCACCCCTGGGCAGGTGGCCCTGTGTTGGATAAGAGAGCAAGCTGAGCAGGGGCCAGAGGAGCAAGCCAGTAAGTAGCATTCTTCTATGGCCTGTGCTCTAGCTCTTGCTTCCAGGTTCCTGCCCTGTATTCCTACCTTGGGCTCCCTGATAAACTGCGACCTGGGAGATGTAAGCTGAATAAATCCTTTCCTCCCCAAGTTGGTATTGGTCAGAGTATTTTGTCACAGCAATGAAGAACAAACTAAAACAGAAATTGGTACCAGGAGTGGGGTATTGCTGTGACAGACCTGACCTCGGTGTTTTTGGGAGGACTGTGGAAGTGTTTGGAACTTTGGGCAGGAAAAGCCATTGTGTGCTCAGAGTTTGTTGCTGTGGATCTTGGAACAGTTATGCTGAAAGAGTTGTAGATGATGGAGGCCTGGCTTTTGAAGCTTCAAAGGGAAGCTGAGACTATGAGGGCTATTCCTGTGATGTTTTGGATCGAGAATCTGGGTTCTGGTTGGCTGGGGCTGAAGAATCAGCTGTGATTAAGAAGAGACCAGAACCTGAAGAAAAACCTTTGCTTTACTGGGACAACTGATGCTGGTTAGCTGGGGCTGAAAAATCAGCTGTAAGTAACAAGATACCAGCATCACTGAGGTGAAGTCTTCTGGGAGGTATTTCCTCAGGGTCAGCACACAGAGGAGACACAAGCCTCTATCTCTAGCTGGAAGCAGGACTTGGAAATGTGTAAGAGCCTCCTGCTTGGTTCTGGTGTTGAAAGCATGAAGGAGTCGCAGAGAGCAGCTGAAGCTTGGCACTGTGAGAGGCTAGGAAAGGCCATAGGTGAAAGTGCAGCTTCAATTGTAGTGAAGACCCTAGGATTGAAGGGGTCATGGAGAGAATCTGAGGCTTTGTACCCCAAGAGGCAAGAAGAGGCCATTGGTGAAGGTGTAGCCTCAGTTTCAGTAGAGACCCCAAAATTTAGGAGATTCCAGGACCATGGGACGACCAAGGACAGCAGTAGGTGTGGAATGGATCTGGCCTGGGTCTGTGAGATGAGCTGAGTGTGCTGTGGACTGCAGAGTCAGAGCAGTGGAGCTGCCAGGACCCTTTGGAGGCCAGAAGATCGTGAGTGACTCCCAGATGTCCAGCCTTGAGCTACTTTGCTGGACTTTGGTTTTGCTTAGGTGTGCCTGATTCTTCCCTTTGAAATAAGACAGTACTTGTTCTGGATTTTACAGAAGCCCACTCACAGTCGAGACTTTTAAAAGAGACTATGGACTTTTAAGTGTCTGGATTTTTTTTAAGGACTGTGGGGTTTCTAAGGTTGTACTGTCTTATTTTATGATAGTAATGTTAACATATTTTGGGGACAAGAATTGGAAAGATTATGGTTTAATAGTGATGTGTTAGAGTGTCAAGTTGACAAGGGGTCAATTGTGCTGGATAGCTTTAGTGTCAACTTGACACACCTGGGTGGAAGGAGCCTCAATTGGGGAATTTCCTCCATTGGACTGTGTGGCCATGTCTGTGGGGTATTTTCTTGATTGTTGAGTGATGTGGGAGGGCCCAGCCCACTGTGGGTAGTGCTACCCCTGGGCAGGTGGCCCTGTGTTGGATAAGAGAGCAAGCTGAGCAGGGGCCAGGGGAGCAAGTCAGTAAGCAGCGTTCCTCCGTGACCTGTGCTCCAGCTCCTGGTTCCAGGTTCCTGCCCTGAGTTCCTACCTTGGGCTCCCTGATGAACTGTGACCTGGGAGATGTAAGCCGAATAAATCCTTTCCTCCCCAAGTTGGTGTTGGTCAGAGTATTTTGTCACAGCAATGAAGAACAAACTAGAACATAAGTCAAAGGTCCTGCTCCACCATGGCTAGCTTTGCTTGGAAACATGGAGGAAATGTTTCCTCTGTATTGACCCTCCTCTTTGTAGATTGTCCACTTGTTCAAGTCCATCTGGTGGGGTCTCTATTGCCTCCTTGATAAAGAGGACAGGTGACACACCACAGTTACAGGACATTTTGAGAGATGCTCATAGTCCCCTGGAACTTAGTCGGCCTAGGAGGGCAAGGAGCCAAAACTGTCCTATATGTCCCTCTGACCAAATTAGTATAGACCTCAAAGTATGACTGTTAAACATCTAACAAGATTAGTTCTACCATTCTGGTACTTTTAATTACCATGTGCCATGTAGATAAAGCTTGGGCAAAGACCAAACATTCTCAGATAAACCTTGTCTAGACAGATGTTATATTTCTTGATCTAGTTGTATGTATAATTTGTCGGTATGTTGTTGGACTAATATCGTTTCCTCTGGTTTTTTAGAACTAGCTAGGCATTAATTATCTCTCACATTGTCTAACCCTTCCAGCATGGTTTCCCCATTTAAGGAGCCCCCATTTTTCCCATTTCAATTTTATGTTTTACTTTACTTAAGACGCTCATTTATTCAACAAATATGTATTGATGTCTTACTACATTGGAATGACTCTTTTAAGTATATGGAGCAAAATAATGAAGAAAACATTAATCATTTTTTTTTCCTATTGGGTTACATCCTGGTGTGAGGAAGCAGAATGTCATGAACTTAAAAAAAAATTATGTGTCTGTTTCTTGTGTGTATGAGTGTTTTGCCTGCATGGATGTAAGTGCACCTGTGTTGTACAGTGCCCATGGGACAGAAAAAGGTGTTGGAGCCCTTGGACCCGGAGTCAGACAGTTATTAGTCACCATGTGGGTGCTGGGAACTGAACCAGGGTCCTCTGCAAGAGCAGCCAGCACTCCTAACTGCTGAGCCATCTCTCAATCATTTTCTAAAAATGATGTTTTTATTTATAGAAGTGTTTATCTCCTGAGCTTAATGAGTATTCCTGATGGATGGAATATTTCACCTCCCCTTGGAACATGCTGTGTGTTAACAGCTTCCTTCCAAGATGAAAAGTCTTATCTCAGAGTAATTTCCACCCAAAAATAACATACTAACTGTTAAGAAGTATGAAGAGAACCATTTAAATTAAAGATTCTTAGCAATAACTTAAGATTTGTTTTAATGCTCAGTAACAAAGATAATTTTGTATGTGTGTTATTCATATTATTATGTGATCTTCTTATAGCTGCCTTTCTCTTACAGAGGTAAAATGTAGATATAGCAGCAGTCATTCCAGAAAAGGAATAAGTTTTTCAAATTCAAAATTAATATTTTAAGGTTGAGAGCATTACTCTGTGATAGATCACCTGCCTAGTATGTGTGACCCTCAGGATTCAATCTGTTGCACCACATAACCCCATACCCACGTGAATCATATGTGCTGAGATTGTAATTACCATACATTAGGCCCCAGGTTGAACCCTAGCACCTGAAAAAAGTTGCTATTTTTTCAAACTAAATAGTACTCTTCAATTTGAATGAAGATAATCTATGTTGTTGAACTGACTAAAGCCATTAAAGGTACTTTTAAAGAAAACAATAAACTTAATTCTTTTAACTTTTCTGACCCTAAAACCTCCATTTGCATTAAAAATTGCTCTTAATTATTTGCTAATGTATTTATGCAATGACATTATATACACTTATGTTGTCATATTCTGAAGAATTTAAACTTTGAAATGTCACACTGACATAGGGAAATGTTAACCTGATTTTATTTTATTTTACCTATGCCTCAGAAAATTTTCAAGTGCATAAATGACCATTTGAAATAAAAATTTAAAATTTCACATCTATTTTATCAGCTTAAACATATTTATAAGTAAATAGCAAATAGCATTCTACCGTAAACAGCTAAAATCTGTCTCTATTTTCCTTGGGTTATACACAGTGAACTGAATTGAAAGAATGTTTTTATTAGTTACTTTATTTTTACTCTTTAACTGTGGTGTCTTCTTTGAGAATGAGTTTTAAGACTAATTACTAAATTATTTGTTAAAAAGTTATGTAAGAGTTTCCACAAAACAAAACAGTAATCTTAGGACTTATTTGGTGAGTAATGGAAATAGGGGAGGTGGCCTCACAGAAAGTTTTATGATGTCAGTTTTGGATACTCTGATTGTATCACAATCAATCAGAGCTGAACACTGTCCTCAGGTTGAAAGAATGTCTTCCAGATGCTGTTCAAAGACTCTTTCCTTGACTGGTTTTACAGCTTTTGTGTACAAACAAAAAAAATTTTATTTAAAATATACTTATTGAGGGGGCTGGAGAGATGGCTTAGTGGTTAAGAGCACTGACTGCACTTTCAGAGGACCCAAATTCAATTCCCAGCACCCACATTGTGGCTCACAACTGCCTGTAACTGCAATTCCAGGGATTAGACAACATTTCTTGGTGTCTGGGGGCATTGCAGGACATGGAGCACTTACATTCATGCAGACAAAACACCACAACATAAAAAAATGTAAAAAATATACTTATCAATCATTTCCAAAATGCCATTTTTTTATTCCCTTGCTTCATTCATTAAATTAGCAAATATTTAAAGAGACTATGAGCATCTCTCAAAATGTCTTGTAACTGTGGTGAGTCACCTGCCCTCTTGATCAAGGAGGCCATGGAGACCCTACTGAATGGACTTCAACCACTGTCCAGTCTACAAAGAGGAGGGTCAACACAGAGGAAACATTTCCTCTATGCTTCTAAGCGAAGCCAGCCATGGTTGAGTAGGACCTTTGATGTATCTTCACATAGACAGAACTGGTAAAAGAAAGCAGCCAGGGGCTCCTCCAAAGCCCATGTGACCCCTGAGGAACAGATCTTCAAATGACCTTAAGAGTAAAAATAAATTGGTTTATCTGGGCCAACTGTAGGGTCTTAAACACCAAAAGGAAAGTATAACCAAAGATTAAAGGGGTCAATATAATTTTTTAAGAGTCCATACTTATAACTAAAGGCTACATAACAAGAAACAATGCCAGGCAGAAGGTACCTTCCTTTGAGTTGTTGGCCAGGGTGGCCCAAGAGACTCCCAGAGAGTAACCCAGCACAAAACTGGGAAAATGAATAGCAGCCCCCAATCTTATCTAAAGGAATATTAACAACTGATTGCTGCTAGATGAGGAACAGCTGATCTTCCTAAAACAAGGATCTCCTTATAGGCTGACTAGATTCAGCAGATGGACAAGCACTATGGAACAGCTGGGGGCAATGACAACACAGTGGGCAGTAACAGGGATGACAAAGTATATGGGCTCCTGTTGGGAGGCTATGGGAGTGTGCCATTTGGAAAGTGGGTATATAGATGAATAAGATTGTTTGGGATGTTCTGTATTATATATGTGATGTATATATATATATATACACACACAAATCAACAAATTAAAAAATGACATATTTGAGGAGGAAGCATAAAAATTTACTTCACATTAATTAGTAGAGGTTATAAACATTACCATTGAAATCTACCTGAGGGTGTCATACCCATACTCGTGTCAAAGATCCAAGTGTAACTGACTGTGACTATTAATAATCAGATACATAGGGATTAGAGACGCATATGCAAATACCTATGTGTTAACAGAATTAAAAATGAGTCTTTCTGATGGGCATGGTGGTGCTTGCCTTTCATCCCAGAACTTTGGAGGCAGAGGCAGGTGGATCTCTTTGAGTTCAAGGCCAGCCTGGTCCAGAACAGCTGGGGCTACAGGGAGACCCTGTCTCAAAAAGACCAAAAAAAAAAAAAAAATGAGTCTTTCTGTAGGAAACAGTATATTTTAAAATGAAATGAAGATCTTTTTTAAAGGTTAAAAACTCATTCAATTTTTTGTCTTACAGGGTTTATACTGAGTTCAATATTGTATAACTGTATTACTTCAACTGTGAACTAAAAATATTTACAGCCACTTTTGAAAGAGATATATCTTTGCTCTGGAAATTGTTATTGAATATATTATAGCTGTAATGAAATGCATCTTCTAATCATGAGGTTATTAAATAAATAAAAATATGTAACAAAGAAACAAAGAAACAAAAAAGAGCAGTTATTCTGTACTAGGCCGTGTTATCCTAGGTTATTACTTTGTTAGGTTAACAAAAATTACTTGCTTACCCAGTCCATATTACAAGTTTCACAATGTCTGTAAGGTTTTATCTGAGGTCAAGCATGATGGAATTCTGAAGGCATCATAAAAATGATCTTTGATTTTTTTTGGGGGGGGAGTGAATGATATGTAGATCTTGGTCTAGCAAGCTCTCTCTCTCTCTCTCTCTCTCTCTCTCTGTATTCTAATATTTTGTATCTTGCTTTTTTAAAAGCCTCTAGTTACTAAATGGTGAAGGTTGCCTGATAATATATACCTATGTTCTGCTCTACAGTTCCTATGTGCCTCCTCCATCTTCCCTTTCCTTTTAACAAGAAAATGCAGTAAGAATAGTGTTTCAATATGAAACATGTATTCATTGTTTTCTCTGAGCACACTGTCTTTACCAAGAGCTTTTGCTTTACAAGCATACATTTGGTAGAAATTTACAAAAATTACAATAGCCGTTTATCAAATGTGCTGAACACCATGTAATATTAGGCATAAGTAATTTCAAATAAATAATGAAATAAATAAAAATCCACATTGGCTACGTTGTTCCACATTTGGGATTGGCTCCTTATTTTATCTTCATGATTCAGTTGTTGGTTATTGATTGAGATTATATTTTGGAAAACTTAATCATTTTCTCCCTTTTGCTTTACATTAAGTGGTAAATTTGTAAACAAGAAATTAAACACACACACACACACAGAGTTCCTGAATATTAACATTTATTATCTCTTAGAACACAGTTACAGGCCAGTTCAGAGAAAAAACTTCAGGTTGCAAGCCAATTTGGTGATTTCCTCTCATAATGAGACCAATGGTGAGACAGTGATAGGGAGGGTCCCTTGCCCTCATTTGGCAGGAACCAGCTGCCTGTGGGCTCTTCCCTGCTCTCCCTTGCCTCTGCCAGATCTGGCTTGTCTCAGAGGCAGTTATTGAACACAGCATTGTGTCAAGAATGGAGAGTTTTCTTGTTCACTTCTGGTCTGAAGAAGAATATTTGGCTCTTTTGTTGTTTAAAAAGAGAACCATAACACAGAGTTTAGTCTGCTGTGTGAACGAATTTCATGATAAATGCACATCACCAAAACCAGTATTGACATTGCCTCCTAGTTTGGGGCCTAATAAAAGATTTCATCCTTCTCAGAAAATACAGAATTGTCATGCCAATAAATCTTGTCTGATGCCTAAAGAAGAAGTCAATATTTATTAAATAAACAAAAGAATGGGACTTACTCTTCTGTATGTTCACTATAAAAGTTAATGGGCAGATGGTGCCCAGCCAGTGTAAATGTGACTCCTTAAATATTCTTAACTATGAACAGCTGATTATTTAAGGACATTAACAAGTGTTAAATAAGACTGAATCACCTTCAGTTTATTATGGAATTCTATATCTTGTAAGGAATTTCTTTTCTTTTCTTTTTGCAACTATTTATTGGTTGAACTTTTTTTTTAACTTCTAGTTATTTTCTTTAAGCCCCTAAATGGTACAGAACTTCAACATTATCTAGCAATTTCTTTGGAAGAAAAATGTATTTTCTGTATT
>NW_008335824.1:1473668-1552435 GCF_000622305.1 Nannospalax galili | reverse complement strand
GAGAGAGAGAGAGAGAGAGAGAGAGAGAGAGAGAGGGAGAGGGAGAGAAGATTCCCATTTCCTTCTCTACAGGCTCTGAAAAAGAACAGAGCCAGGGAAGGTGAAACCTCAGCTGTAACTGATCAAAACATTGGAATTGATATCCCATTATCTGAATTAAGACTGTGAGATTTTTGCAACTACACAACTGTCCACTGTGTGAGAATGAACTGAAAACTCATGGAGTAAACCATGGAGTTTCATCCACAGTTAGGCAACATTACCCTCAATGAAGTCATTTTTTTTGGGGGGGGGACTATTCTTTTTTTATTGAGCTTTTTAAATTTCATATTTTTCCACTCAAATTCAGACCCCCTTCCCCATCCATGCCTCCCCCCATCCTTATTCTTTTTTTTATATATAAACAAATAGTATTTAAGATTTTACAAAACACTTAATAGACCCAAAGATACCATTTCAATAGTTCTCAAGTAAAGGGGTACCTTAGTTTCTAAGTACATACTTATGAAGTCATTTTTAAAAGGAATAAAATGAATAACTGAAGCAAACACAGCAAAATTTTGAATTTCAAAAAATTTAATTTTAAAATAAAAATGTTAAATATAGATGATGACTATATGGAAAGTTAATTATACTCTCGCTACTTTTATGTATTTTGTATTTTGTATCTGAAATTTCAAAAAAAAAATTAAAAAAAAAGAATGAATCCAAAAGATGGATGGCATGTTGATTATTATCTGATGTATTTGATTAAATATGGATTTGATTATGTATTTTGTGTACATATAAAGCAAATTTTATATCAAATTTAGAATCAAATAATTAACTTTCTAACTTTTGGCTATAAAACTTAAAAAAATGATAAGTGAGAATTGCATTTTTATTAGAATCAGTAGGCCTTAAAAAAACTTTCTTTTTTAAATGTTGGAACTCAACCCAGGGACTTGCATGTGCAAAATAAGCATTGAAAGACAGATTAACTCTCAGTCCCAATAGTAAGACTTTTATTACCAAACTTTTTGGCCACTATTTCTCTTTAGGATATGTGAACCATTACCAGTCTGCCCAATTAAATAGTTCACAAGCATTCATGAGGATCCATTTTATGAAAAACTTTAGTTAATTTTGTTCCAAATCAAAATTTGAATGTAATATGGATGCCAAGAAATAGTGAGATAAGAAAATTATTTGGTAAGATCAAAGAAGGAAAAATTGAAAGATTAAGTTATAGTTTTGTGGGAAAGGCAGGCATTTGCATTTAGCAGTGGAAAATGGATATGTTCTCCAAAGGCTTAAATGAACTGAGGTTCATGGCATTCTGAACAATTCAGTGAGGTAAATGACATGAATGAAGTCCCTTGCACATTTCTGCCACAGAAATCAGGAAAGTGAACCTCAATGTAGAATGGTGATTACAGAGGATAGGAAGTGAAATGTTGTAGATAACTGAAGGCTGGATTTGATTAGTGCACATTTTACACATTCATTGAAATATCATACTGAACCCTATTAATATGAATAAATAAAACATGTTAACAAAAACAAAACTTACAAAGAAACAGGCAGAGCTGTATTTAGGAAATAATACAGTTTGGACAAATTGGACCAACTGACTAATAATTCAGTGATTTAGTGACTATATGGCTAGAAACCAAGTGTGCATGGTTTTCCATGCCTTTTTATGAAGTTCAAACTTTTAATCTAAGGTATAATATTATATGTGTAACATTGAAGTTGGTTTTAAGATAGAATTTCTATGTTTAAGTATTTTAGAATTTTAGTTAAGCTTTAGTGGCAAAGAGTGCCTCAGAGAAATGGAACTCTATGAAGGGAGCTCAGGAGTTTTTGCAGTGTCTCAACAGAGGTACTGAATGAGAGATCTTCAAACTCACATGAAAAAGATAAGTAAAGAAGACACAGTTTTGGAACATTGTGTAATGATACAATGAATCAGATGTTACTTAGATAAGAGCAAGCTCACTTGGGGGTAATTTCTATTTGATGGATAAAAGACGTATAAAAACACTCCATATCGTTATAGGAAGTCAATTCTTTTTTATTTATTATTTAATATTTTGGTTATTGTGTGTGTGAGTGTATTGCCTGCATGTGTGTAAGTGCACCCATGTCATGCATTGCCCACAGAGGTCAGAAGGGGGCTGTCAAATTCCCTGGAACTGGAGTTATGGATGGTTGTTAGCGCCCATCTGTGTGCTGGGACCTGAACTCAGGTGCTCTTAAACATTGAGCCATCTCTCCAGCCCCAAGGAAATTAGTTCTTGTAAGATGAGCAAACTGAAATTTTCTATTGCACTCCATGGCAAATTTTCAATTTTCTGCATTTTCATTGGAATAATTTCATGATCTACAAAGAGGACAAGACACACATTAAATAACTTCAGTTTATTTGGAAGCAAAGACAAGATAGTATGTGATCCTCCTTGGATGGAAGTTAATGCTAGAAATAATTACTGGGTGATCTTGCTATACACTGGCAGATATAATCAGAAAATACTTAGAAGGCAAATAATCAGGTGGGAAAAACAATACTGATCAATAAACTATAAAAATGAAAAAACTGAAGCAGAGCATAGTGGTGCATGCCTTTAAGTCCAGCACTTGGGAGGCAGAGGCAGGAGGATCTTTGTGAGTTTGAGACCAGCCTCGTCTACATATCAAGTTCCAGGTCAGCTCAAAAAGAAAAAGAAAAGTAAAAAATAGAATTGTGTACTTATGAAGTGGCAATTTTATTAAATTATTTAAGGATCAGAAGCTATTTTAAGACAAACTATTTATTTTGAAAAAACAACATAGATTTTTGAATAACTGAACCTTTGTATAGGTTTCCTTTATTCAAGGCAAACCTGGTAAGAATTAATTAATTCTGGGAATGCCTGACATGGATGATCTGCTTCTGAGATAACACATATTTTGTGGGATATGTGTGAATAAGAATTGATCTAGGAAGAATACAATTTTAAGATATATTTTTTTCCAAAAAGGTACTCACTAAAATCATGTAGTAAGAAACTTCTTTGATGAGAGCGTACGGTATACTTGCCTGCAAATATAAGGATCCTTATTTAGCATATAGTAAGAAATTTCATTTGTCTAGAGATATGCCAGAGATGGGTTTTCTCTAGGGTCTATGACCTTTCTAGGCATGTGTATTTGACTATGTTTTCAGTGTTACCTGTATGTTCACTCACATTGAGAGAGCTTTAAGTCCCCTTAGATAGCTATTGATTACCCCCAGATAACACCGCCACTATTATACCAATAGAGGTACATTGCTATGATGGCCATTATGATTATTAGACTTTAGGCCTGGGTTGGACCATTGATTGATTTTCTTCCTTAGCAGCTTGCAGTGTATCCTCCACAACTATGGGAACTAAACTTTAGGTAGAAGGTTTCCACTTCACTTCCTTGGTTGTTTCTTTTCCTGTACAGAAGATTTGCAATTTAAAGAGGTCCCACTTGTTGATTATTGACCTTAATGCCTGAGCAGCAGATACCCAATTTAGAAAGTCCTTTCCTACACCTATATCTTGGAGGGTACTACCTATGTTTTCTTCTAGTAGTTTCAGAGTTTCTGGTTTTATATTGAGGTTGCTGATCCATTTGGAATTTCATTTTGTGCAGGGTGAAAGATAAGGGTCAAATTTCATCCCACAACTGGTCAGACACAGAGAATATATGTCTGAGAGATGCCTACCCTAGGTGACATCTACAATGGAACCTCTACACTTAAGATTCATGGAAGATAGCAGAATGGGGGTAGAGAGAAAAGTAGTGCATTCCTCAACTCTGACCAGTGAAACTTGCTTACACAACAGAGTACGATGCACACAAAAGGCCACAAATGGCTAACTTGTAGAGAATAAAACCCTGAAGATTGTGTGTCTCTGGGTAGGATTCCTATATCAAACCTTTCCAACCTACAGCTCAGAGACCATTGTGGAAGAGGGGCCAGAAAGATCATAAGAGCCAAGGTTGTTCCATGAACATAGGAAAGCAGAGGCTTGCAGGCCACTGGAAGCTTACACATGTGAACTTGTGGCAATGGTGGCATTGAGCACAGGACCCAAGCCATCTCAATCAGACAAAGGCCTAGAGTGGAGTGAGGGAAATGGGTAGTGGTTCAGCTCTAATCTAGAAACTACTGGTGACTGATTACTCCTGGGTGAGGATAAGTAGGCTTTACCAACAATCTCTAGATAGGCTGAATAGACTCCAGTGGATGAATTAGCACTGAAGGACATCTGGGTACAAATGCTTGATTGGATAGCATTTAACATATATGTATTCATGAGGGCTGGTGAGGTGGGGCATGAATGAGGGAGGGGGTCTGAATTTGACTGAGAACTGTTGTATGAAATATATAAAGGATCAATAAAAAATTTTAAAAAAGATCACGTGTAAGCTTTGTTTTTTATTACCTACCTCAAAATATTTTCACATGAATTTCCTAGAAACTAGGCAATTCTCTTTTTACCTACAGCACAATTTTCAAATCAGGAAATTAATATTGACACCATATGTTAAAATCTTCAGACAATATTTAGATTTTGCCAGTGATCCCTCAAAGCTCATAACAGAAGATTAGGCCTCATGCCCTGCATTTAGTTGTAGGGCTTCTGGATATCTTTCTGTGAGTTCATTCTCTACTAACCTCATTCTATGATGACATGATTCTCATTTCTTCCAACATTTAAAAGGACAGCAAATTTCTAAGAAATACAGAATGAAGTTCAACAAATTGGCATTGGTGTGGAAAAAGTTGTAATAAACTCTTGTTTAGAACTGCTGGATAGAAAGACAATGTGAAATATAAATTTATAAGGATGAAATTTAGGGAGACCAATAAGTTGGCTTTGTAATGGTGCAGGCAAGAGACAGACCTCATTTTCTTTCTGTGGTAGATCATATCTAGCTGTACAATTTTTTGAAGTTTATTTTTATTGAGCTTTTCAAATTTAATTAATTTCTCACTCAAATCCAGACCCCCTCCCCCATCCGTGCATTCTTCTATCACCCCACTGAACCCTATGCACTCTGCCATACATGCTGAGTCCTATTCATTCAGGTGTATGTACTCAAATATCCTTCAGTGTAAATGAGTCCACTGGAGTCTAGCCAGCCCATCCGGTGATCGAACGTAAGTCATACTCTCCTTGACCCAGGAGCAATCAGTCTCAAATAGTTCTCAATCTAGCTGCGCTGCCACCAATTTCTCATCTAGCTTTTGGGCCCTTGTTTAATTGAGTTGCCATGGGTCCCATGCTTGACACCACCATGGCCACAGGCTCACATAAGCAAGCCTGGAGGCCTCCACCTCCCTGTGTTCATGAACAAGCCCTGGCTCTTACAATCTTTCTGCCTCCTCTTCTGCAATGGTCCCTGAGCTGTAGGTGGATGAGGTTCTGAATAAGATTTCCATCCTACAGTTTACAGTCTCTTATTCTCTAAAGCTTAGCCAGTTGTGGCATTCTGTATGCATCACACCCTGATGTACATGGAAGCCTCACTGGTGAAAGCTGAGGGGTGCATTAGCCTCTCTCTACCCCTTACCTCTTATTCTGCTATTTTTTTTTTGTCTTTTTGAGATAGGGTCTCCCTGTAGCCCCAGCTGGCCTGGAACTCACTCTGTAGACCAGGTGGCCTTGAACTCACAGAGACCTGCCTGCCTCTGCCTCCCAAGTGCTGGGACTAAAGGTGTGCACCACCATCACGCTCGGCTTCTGCTATGCTTTATGAGACTTAGTTGTAGAGATTCAATTGCAGATGTGCCACCTAGTGCTGGGGCATCTCCCAGGCTTATGCTCTCTGTACCTGACCAGATGTGCAATTCTGTAATAGCCTCCATCTGTTGCAAAAATAAGCTTCTTTGATGAGTGCTGTACAGCACACTGTCACTCCAAGGGAGGTCTCTTCTATCTGGCGCTGTGTTCCCTGCCAAGCAGCTCCCAGGTATACATATGCATTAACGTTCAGACACGCTATGTGCACTTCTTATAGAGTTTCTAGGGCATCACTTTTCCCTCCTAGCCCCTTCAGATTCACTCACCTCTACTCTTTTTTGTCCTATTGACTTCCCTCATCCTTCTCTCCCTAGTCACAGTGCCCCCATTATTTTCATCCTTCCCCCAATACATCCCAAGTCCTGCCATCTTTCCTCTACTGACTTTCATCCCTCCACCACACCATGGTCCCTTGCATGCTGCTTCCCCCTCTCCTCCTTGCCAATCACTCCAACTCTTCCCACCTCCCTCAGGTAACATCCATTCCCTACTATCCCCCTTTCAGTTTGTTTCTTGTCCTTTACCTCCATGTATCCCTTCCCTTTACCTGGCTACTGGTGCTACGTCAGAATTTGTATACTCACAGAATTTGGTGCTACAGTCTACAAATGAGGGTGAACATACGTCACTTGCTTTTCTGTATTTGTGTTACTTCACTTAGTATAACACTCTCTCGCTCCATCCATTTACATGTGAATTTCATAATTTCTTTTCTTACTGCTGAGTAGAACTCCATTGAGTAGATGTACCACGTTTTCATTAACAATTCATCAGTTGAGGGACATTTAGTTTGTTTCTATTTCTTAGCTATTGTGAAGAGAGCAGAAACAAACATGGATGCACAGGTATCTCTACAGTATGCTGAATCCTTTGAATATATGCCAAGGAGTGGTACCACTGGATCATATGGTAGGTTCATTTTTAGTTTTTTGAGGGCTCTCCACAGTGCTTTCCATCATGGTTGCATGAGTTTGCATTCCCACCAGCAGTGAATGAGCATTCCTCTTTCTCCACATCCTCTCCAGTATTTGCAGTCTTTCATTCTCTTGATCTTTGCCAACCTGACAAGGTAAGATGGAATCTTAAAGTGTTTTTTATCTGCATTTCTCTAATTACTAAGGATGTTGAGCACTTTTTAAGGTTCTTCTTAACCGTTTTCATTTCTTCATTTGAGAACTCTGTATTTAGGTCTATAGCCCATCTTTTTATTGGATATTTTCTTATTTCTTTCTTTTTTGAGTTCATTGTATATTCTGGATATTAATCCTCTGTTGGATGTGTATCTGATGAAGATTTTCTCTCATTCAGTGGGTTTCTTCTTCCCTTCTTTAGTTGTTTCTTTTGCTCTAGAGAAACTTTGTAATTTAATGATGAGGTCCCACTTACTGATTGTTGACCTTAGTGCCTGAGCAGCTGGTGTCTGATTTAGAAAGTCCTTTCCTATGCCTATATCTGGAGGGTGCCGTCTATGTTTTCTTTTAGGAGTTTCTGAGTTTCAGGTTTTATACTGAGTTCTTAGATCCATTTGGAGTTGACTTTTGTACAAGGTGAAAGATAAGGGTCAAGCTTAATTATTCTGCAGGTAGAGATTCAGTTTTGCCAGCAACATTTGTGGAAGATGCTATCTTTCCTCCATTGTGTCTTAGCACCTTTGTTGAAGATTAGGTGGCTAAAATGATATGAACTCATGTTTGGGTCTTCTGTTGTGTTCCATTGATCTACGTGTTTATTTTTGTTGTGCCAGTACCATGCTGTTTGCATGACTATAGCTCTGTAATATAAACAGAGATCTGGTATGGTGATCCCCCCAGCATTGCTCTTTTTGCCCAAGATTATTTTGGCTATCTGGGGTCTTTTGTGATTCCATATGAATTTTAGGATGATTTTGTCAAGCTCTGTGAAGAATGTCATGGGTATTTGATTGGGATTGAATTGAATTGAATCTATAAATTGCTTTTGGTAAGATGGTCATTTTCACAATTTTGATTCTGCCAACCATGAGCATGGTAGGTCTTTCCATATCCTAGTGCCTCTCTCTATTTCTCTTTAGAGTTTTGAAAATTTCATTGTAGAGACCTTTACTGTCTTTGGTTAAATTTTTTCCTAAGTATTTTATTTTTTTAAGGCTATTGAGAGTGGGAGGCTTTCCTCAAGTGCTTTTTCTGATTGCTTGTTATTGGTATATAGAAAAGCTACTGATTTTTGTGAGTTGATTTTGTATCTTGCCACTTTACTGAAAATATTAATGAATTCTAACCATTTTCTAGTGAAATTTTTTGGATCTCATATGTATAATGTCATATCATCTGCAAATAAGGATAATTTGACTTCTTCTTTTCCAATTATTACTCCTTTAATTTTATTCTTTTTCCTTATTGCTCTTGCAAGAGTTTCAATCACTATATTGAAAAGGAGTGGAGATGGTGGACAGCCCTGTCTGGGTCCTGATTTTAATGGGAATGCTTCCAGTTTTTATCCATTTAGGATAATATTTGCTATGGGATTGTTATGTATAGATTTAGTTATATTGAGGTGTGTTCCCTCCCAACCAATTCCTTCTAGGACTTTTTTTTTTACTTTGTTCATAAGCAACCTTTATTTTTTAATTTCTGTGAATGTCATCCAATATACTTTTATCTTTAGACCGCCTGCCCTATGTGCACTACTCTTTTTTCTTTATTAATTTTTTATTGAGATTTTAGAATTTCATAGAACATTTCCTACTCGATTCCACACCCCTCTTCTCCATCCATGCCTCACTTGTCTGTGCACTGAACCCTATGCAGTCTGCCATACATGCTGAATCCTATTTATTCAGGTGTTTATACCCAAGTGTCCTTCAGTGTAAATGTGTCCACTGGAGTCTAGTCAGCCCATCCAGTGTTTGTATGTCAGCCATTCTTTCCCTGACCCAGCAGCAATCAGTCTCAAATAGCTCTCAGTCTAGTGCTTGCCTGCCACCTACTTTTCACCTCCCTTTTGGACCCTTGTTTCATTGAGCTGGCATGGGTCCGTGTTTGATGCTGGCATTGCCACAGGCTCACAGAAGCAAGCCTCCAGTGGCCTGGAAGGCTCCACCTCCATATGTTCGTGAACCAGCCCTGGCCCTTACACTCTTTCCACCTCCTCTTTAGCAATGGCCCCTGAGCCATGTGTGGATGAGGTTCCATGTAGGAGTCCCATCCTACAGTATACAGTCTCTTATTCTCTAAATGTTGGCCAGATGTGGCCTTATGTGTGCATCACATTCTGATGTACAAGGGAGACTCACTGGTGAGAGTTGAGGGGTAGCCATCTCTCTACCCCTTATTCCACTATGTGGACTTGTAACATGAATACATGTCAGATTTTGTCAAATGCCTTTTCTGCATCTTTTGAGATGACCATGTGGTTTTGCTTTAAGTCCATTTATAATTTTATTACATTTATTGATTTACATATGTTGAATGATCCCTGCATCTCTGGAATAAAGCTGACTTGATTTGTGGTGGATGATCTTTTTGATGTGTGTCTGTATTCAGTTTTTTGTTGAGCATTTTGTTGAGTATCTTTGCATCTATGTTCATTAAGTATGTGGGTCTATAGCTTTCTTTTTTGTTATATCTTTACCTGGTTTTGGTATTAGAATGATTCTGGCTTCATAGAAGGAGTTTGAGAGTTCTCCCTCTGCTTTTATCTTTTTTTTTCTTTTGGTCTTTTTGAGACAGGGTCTCCCTGTAGCCCCAGCTGTCCTGAAACTCACTATGTAGACCAGGCTGGCCTTGAACTCACAGAGATTCGCCTGCCTCTGCCTCCAGAGTGCTGGGATTAAAGGCACGTGCCACCACACCTGACCTGTTTTTATCTTTTTGAATAATTTAAGCAGTATTGGTTATAAATTTTCTTTGAATGTCTGGTAGAATTCCACTGTGAATCCATCTGGGCCTGGGCTTTTTTTAGTTGGGAAGTTTTGTATTATTGTTTCAATTTCCTTATTTGTTATGGGTCAGCTTAGGCTATTGATCGCCTCTTGGTTTAACTTTGGTGGTGACAATTTCAGAAATTCATCCATTTCTTTTATGTTTTCAAGTTTAATAGGGTATAGATTTTAAAGTATTCCCTTAAAATATTTTGGATTGTTTTTTTTTGTGTCTGTTGTGATATTTCCCCTTTTGCCTCTGATTTTGTTGATTTGGATTTGCTTTCTTTGTTTGGGTTAACTGGGCCAAGAGTCTGTCTATTTTGTTTAATCTTTAAAGAATCAGCTCTTAGATTCATTGATTTCTTTTTTTTTTTGTATTTTTTCTTTGTTTCTATTTCATTAATTTCTGCTCTGAGGTTTTGTTTGGGGTTGGTTTGTTCTTTCCTTTCCAGGGTCTTGAGTTGTACTGTCAAGTCATTTGCATGTGTTCTTTCTGATTTTTTAATGTAGGCAATAAGAGCTATAGACTTCCCTCTTAGGACTGCTTAGGGTGTCCCAGAGGTTTTGTTGTGTTCTCATTTTCATTTTGTTCCAGTAGTATTTCTGTTTCCTTCTTAATGTCTTCTTTGATCCATTTATGATTCAGGAGTGTGTTTCATCTTCATGAGTTTGTATATTTACTAGAGATTCTTTTGCTGTTGATTATAAGCTTTATTGCACTGTGGTCTAATAGAAGGGATGGAATTATTTCAATTTTTTTGTATTTGTTGAGATTTGTTTTGTGTACCAGAATGTGGTCAATTTTAGAATAACTTGCATGAGCTGGTGAGTAGAAAGTATATTCTTTGGTAGTTGGGTGGAATATTCTGTATATATCTGTTAGGTCCATTTCATATAGTATGTCATTTAACTCAGATGTCTCTCTCTGTTTATTCATTGTTCAGTTGACATGTCTATTGAAGAAAACGGGGTATTAAAGTTGGCCATTATCACTGAGTTGGTGTCAATCTCTATTTTATAGTCCCAGACCACTGATTTTACGAAATTGGAAGCTCCAGAGTTTGGTGAATAAATGTTCATGATTGTAATATTGTCTTGGTCAATTGTTCCTTTGATCAGAATGAAGTAACCCTCCTTATCTCTTCTGATGAGTTTTAATTTGACATCTATTTTGTCAGATATTAAAATTGCAATAACTGCTTGCTTCTTAGGGCCATTTTCTTGGAATATTTTTCCATCTTTTCACCCTATTTATCCTTGAAGATGAGAGGAGTTTCTTGAAGACAACAAAAATATGGGTTTTCTTTCCTGATCCATTGCACCAGCCTTTGTCTTTTGACAGGAGAGTGGAGACCATTGATATTTAGTGTTATTGTTGAAAGGTTTGTATTGTATACTGTCATTTTAAGTTCCTTGTATTTGTGGCCCTATTTTGTGTTTCCATTTATATACCTTTCTTTTCTTTCTGTAGCCTCTTTGCCATACTCATTCCTTTCTTTGGTCCTTTCTATTGCTTCAAGTATTCTCTGTAGTGCTGGTTTTGAAGACATGAATTCTTTCAGCCTATTTTTATCATGGAAAATTTTCTGTTCCCCTTCGACATAGATAGATAGTTTTGCTGGATAAAGTATTGGGGTTTGGTATCCATGGTTGTTTAGAGCTGGGAATACTTTGTTCTATGCTCTTCTGGCTTCCACAGTTTGCATTAAAAAGTCAGTTGTAATTCTGAGGGGTTTTCCTTTATATGCAACTTGTTTTTTTCTAGGCACTTTCAGTACCCTCTGTTTGTTCAGTACATTTAATATATGATATACCATGTCATGTTCTTATAATGTCTTAATGGTGTTCTCTGTGATTCTTGAATCTCTATAGGTGTATCTTTCCTTAATTTAGGGACATGGTCTTCTATAATCCTATCGAAGATCTGTTAGATGCCATTGTTTTGAGTTTCTTCTCCTTCCTGTATGCCTATAATATATACAATTGGTCATTTCATGTTGTCACACATTTCCTGAGTATTCCATTCCTGTATTTTTTTGAATTTTTCATAGTCTTTAAGGAGTCCAGATCTTCAACTTTATCCTCCAGTTTTGATATTCTGTTTGCCATTTCATTCATTCTGCTTGTGAGGTTTCTCTTGTTGTTTCTAATTGGTTTGAGTTTTTCAGCCCTGTGTTCATTTCCATTTGGGTTTTCTTCACTACTTCTATCTCTTTAGTGAATTTGCTTTTCAAGCTAAGAATTGTTTTTGATATTTTATTAAGCCACATGTTTGTATATTCTTGGGCTTCCTTCAAAAGTTTATGCCTTTCCTCTTTGAGTTCTTTAAATTGTTTGTCTGTGTTTTCTTGAAGTGCTTTGATCATGTTTATGATTATTCTTTTCAGTTCTGTGTCCTGGAGTTCTATAAGGTGGGTCTCAATGGTGTACACTTTTGTAGAACTTGCCGGTTTTGTTGGGGACATATTTTCCTGGTTTTTCATGTTGCTTGTGTTTCTGCATTGCCGTTTGGGCATATGGATGTTCTTTGTTTGTTATGTGCTCAACAGGAATGTATACTCTGTTTTTGTTTAATTTAATTTTGGTAATGTCAATATTGTTTATGTAGCTTAGTTATTTTGTTTAGATATGGAAGGCAAATTGGTGGGTATATCGAGTTCTTGCTGAGTAGTAGACTGGTCAGAGTCCTGACTGAGCAGGTCTGTGTGCTTGATCAGGACCTGGGAAGTTGGCAATGAGGTGATCGCATGGGGGGACATCCAGGGAAGAAAGCTGGTCTAGATGTGCTAAGGCAAGTTGAGGGTGGTGGCAGGCTGTGAGGTCTCTTGGGAACTCAGAAGAATTGGGTTGGTCTGGTTTCAAAGGATCAGGAAGCAGTTGGGGGATCTGGGTCAAGAGGGTAGTCCAGACAGAGATCTGGAGTGCCAAGAGGAAAAGTGAGCCTGTGCCCAAGGCTAGAAGAAGAACAAGATGTGGGAACTGGGATATTGAATCAGGTTGTTCTAGATGTAATCTTTGATGAGAAAAAAATGGTTCCTAGTAGTACCCCTGTAATTAAAGTATACCTTACATTTAGCCAGAAAATTGTTGTATAATGTATCTGAAAAGAATCACAAAATATCACAAAAAATAAGCAGAAGGCAAAGTGCTAAGATAGTTATCGGATTTTTAGGTTGACTCTTCTAATTTCTCTGAGTGTAAATCATAAGCTTTTTTGTCTGAAGAAATTTTATGTGCATGGGTTAAAAAAATACCAAGGTATAATTTGTTGATTTCTAAAAAAATTTAAGTGTTTACAATGTTTAGAATGACATTAACAATGACATCTGTGTATAGCATGCAGAAAATATTTTTCTATTATGTATATAAAGATCATTACTTTTCATAAAATAATAATGTTAATCACAAAGGAATGTTTTGATCATACTTTATACTCTCTCCTTTACCTTCTAATATTTGCCTCCTCCAGAGGCTCTTCTGCTATGCTCTGGGGTGTCCTCTGCATCCTTGCCTTTCTCTTTACCCTTTCCGTCTTTTGTCTAGAATACTTCAAAACCTTTGTTAACACCACAGGGTCTCCCTAGTTTCCAGTCATGGGCAACCTGTCCCCTCACTGTAGGGAGCCAAATACAAGCCCTTAGGTCCCTTTTAGTTACACACGGGCTTAAAATTAAATCCCATCAACTGGATGCATTTTGGAATGAGGCCACTGTACTGGCACCTTGGGTCACTCCCGAGAACATGTGGGACCTGGAATCATGGATGCACATCCTTTTCCCGGCCCAGAAGCATGAGGTTGGCTCTGGGATTTTCCGGCCAGCTTCCTTTGTCCCAATCCTACTAGCCATTATTGCTAGCCTTAAATCTTCCTCTGGTGGAGGTGATCAAAGCCCAAACAAACACTGTCAGGAACAAGCCAATGTCAATTTTTCCATCACCTCACCTCGCCCAGCAGTGGAGGATACCTTTTCATCTTCTGATGAGGAGGGGGAGGAACAGGACTGTCCCTCAGCTTCCCCCAAACCACCACACCCTAAACCTTTTGCCCAGGCTCCATCTCCAGAGCGGCCTGATCCCATCTCCTGGCCTCCTCAGTACCCTTGGTGGGAGCTTTGCTCTGCTTGCTGCCCGGCCCCTACTCCTCCAGAGCCCGGGGATCCTGTTCTCTGACCCACCCATTCCCCGGACTCCTTTTCCACAGTCCTCCTCCCTTCCTGCTATGAGACCTGTTCAGGGCCTGGCACCCCTCTGGAGTCGTCCCCTGATGGCTTTTCCGGAAGGTAAACATCGGTCCTAATGCCAATCAGCCTTGGATTCCCACCCTCCTGGCAGACCTCTCCCTTATTCGCAAGGCCGCCAATGAGTCTGGACCTGATTCCCCCTATTTTGAGAAGGTCCTTCATCAATGGGCCATGCAACTCCAGACTCATACAATTGGTATAATATCCTTAAGGCTGTGTTAGATCCCTTGGCCTTCCTGAGATGGCGTTCTGCCTATGATGATCAGGCTGAGACTCACACTCTCCTTACTCCAGTACCGGCTTCTCCACTGTCTTGTATAACAGCTTATTCTCACCATCCTGGTTATTCAGATATGCCTCCTTGGGAGGAATTCTTTTGGTCCTACTCATCCTTGTCAAGTGCCTCTTTCAGCATACCAGATGGCAAAAATGTGTCAACAGAGCCACACTCCAGGTCCTCTTGGCACTTCAACAGGCCGCAATCCTCCCTTGTTGTGGGCTCTCCTTAGGCCAGCTGTGAAGACCCTGACCTGGATCGGGTCCCCTGCCAATTAAGGGGGGCAAGAGGCATGGAGTCAACACACAGACACTGGGACTTGGGTAGAAGAAGCAAGCACTAGGTGAGGTGCTGCAGGCTCATTTCATGTAGGAGCAGCAGGCCTTATATTTCCCTTTACTCCACCCCCAATCCTTTTAGACAGCATATCGTTTTCTGATTGGTCCACACCACACAGTCTGTCAGCAGTCACCGGGCTAGTGAGGAGGGTACGGAGGTATGGGCTCCTTTTGGTGGGCTATTTGTGGAACAAGAAGTGAAGTGAATTCTCACTGAATCCCAGGGATCTGGGTCTGTACCATCTTTGGAGGCCTCCTGCTACATTTTCACCCTTTTTCTTTAAAAATAAATGTCCAGCAAGAGCCTGTAGGCAGCTCTGCTCAGGATGACCCCAGGATCATGGACTGTGCCTGTCTTAGGTTGTCCCATTCGGCATGAACCTTACCCATCATTGGAGCTTGGGCGGACATGTCCATGTCCTGGCTTAGGTTGATTCAGCCCAACAGGAGCTTACCCATCATTGACTATCAGCCCTCCAAGGGGTATCATCCTGGGGGATCAGTCAAGGTGGAGAATTATCTGTAGGAGGCCTCGTACATTTGTGCAAGCCAAGTCTGTCGGGCTGCATAGGGCAGGTTGAAATCATCTTTGTGTATTGCTCTGAGGGCCTGATACACTGAATGATTGAATTTTTTCTGACTGTGGGAATGAAGAACAAGGCATTTAAGAAGCAGAAAGAGAAGAATAATTATGCCTGTCAGGAGTAGGTAAGTGATGATCCAAGACGGGTCAAACAGTGCTTTTAGATTGGAGGCACTGTCAGCATACTCTTGGACGGTCAGGTTGAACAGCCCAATGCATGAGGATGCGTTGTTGGTAGTGAAGCATAGAGAGTTATTTAGGGGCCAGGAGCCATTGAGTGATTCCCAGGAAGTAACTGGGTCCATGGTGGGGAGGCCAAGCATAGAATTAGTTGAATAGAGTGTGGGGTAGGCTGGGGAATGAAGCAATAAGGGCAAGAGCATAGGCGCGGAGGGGACCAAGGCCCAGAGGTCATGGGCCATGGCAGGGGCGGGGAAGAATAAACCAACTATCCAGATAGCGGTGAGGTCTCTGGGTCCTGGGGGTCCTGTTGGTCAGTTGCTGGTTTCACATCTCTTGCTGGAACCCATACTTGCTTTGTTTCTGTCTGAGGAAACGCACAAGCATAGCCTCGCCCTCTTGTTAACAAGGGGGCAGGCAGTTGCCATTGACATGTTGTGGGGTCCTTCCATCTTACTAGTGGCAGGGGTGTAGGCTTAGGTATGGTAGCCCAGTTTTTGTAGGCCAGGCTCAACCCATTTTCATCAAAGGATAGGAAATTAATGTTGAATAGAGCTTCAATTAGAGCCAGGTGTGGGTCCCTTTAGACTCAGGGGCAGCAAATTTTTGTAATGTTTCTTTGAGGGTCCTATTGGCCTGCTCCACAATGGCCTGTCCCTGTGGATTATAAGGGATGCCAAGGGAGTGGCTAATTTTCCATGTTGACAGGAATGATTGGAATTGTAGAGAAGTGTAAGCTGGCCCATTATCAGTTTTTAGGGCCCATGGCACTCCCATTACCAGCATTACTGATTTGACTGCCTTAATGATGTGTGAGGCCTTTTCACCAGTTTGAGTGATGGCAAAAAGAAAGGAGGAGTAGGTGCCAACAATGACATGGACATACTTAAGATTACGAAAGGAGTCATAATGGGTGACATCCATTTGCCAGAGGGCATTGGGTAGGCACCACACCAAGAAAAACTCATTTTTAATGCAACTAACACTTAGATGTTCACACATGTGTCTCTACTTTCTATATATCTGATTATTACTTCTCCTAGTCAGTTACTTTCTGAGATCCTTGGCACCTGAGCATAGATATAGTCATCAGGTAGATTTCAATGGTAATATTTTTCACATCTATTAATTAACATGAAGCAATTTTTTATGCTTCCTCAAATAAAACTCATTTTTAACTATTGATTTTTTGTGTATTTCATACAGAAAATTCCAAACAATCTTATTAATCTATATACCCACATCCCAAGTGACACCCTCCCAGTCCCCCCTGCCCCCGCCATTGGATCCCATATACTCTGTCATCCCTGTTACTGTTGATTGTGTTGTCAGTGCCCCCTGCAGTTCCCCAGTGCTTGTCCAACTGCTGAATCTAGTCAGCCTACTTATAGTTCCTTGTTTTAGGAATTTCAGCTCTTCCTCATCTAGCAGCAAGCTGTTGCCAATAGTCCTTTAGATAAGACTGAGTTCTGCTGTTCATTTTCCCAGTTCTATGCTGGATTACTGTCTTGGAGTCTCTTGGCCCACCCTGGCCAACAACTCAAAGGAAGGTGTCTCCTGTCTGGCACTGTTTCTTGTTAGGTAGCCTTTAGTTATACATATGGACTCTTAAGAATTATTTTGATCCCTTTAATCTTTGGTTAAACTTCCCTTTTAGGTCTTTAAGACCATGCAGTTGGCACAGATAAGCCAATTATTTTTACTCTTAAGGTCATTTGAGGATCTGTTCCTCAGGGGTCGCATGTGCTTTGGAGGAGCCCCTGGCACCTTTCCTTTAGCAGTTCCTTCTATGTGAAGAAAAGTCAAAGGTCCTGCTCAACCATGGATGGCTTCACTTGGAAGCATGGAGGAAATGTTTCCTCTGTGTTGACCCTCCTCTTTGTAGACTGGACATTGGCTCAACTCAATCTGGTGGGGTCTCCATGGCCTTCTTGATCAAGAGGACTGGTGACTCACTACAGTTAAAGTTCATTTTGAGGGATGCTCTATGGTCCCCTGGAACTTAATTGACCTTGGAGGAAAAGGATCAAAACTGTCCTTTAAGTTCCTCTGACCAAATTAATTTAGGACTAAGAGTATGGCTGTTAAACATCCAAGAAGGTTAGTTCCACTGGTCTGGTAATTTTAATTACCATGTGCTATGTAGATAAAGCTTGGACAAAGACCAAAGATTATCAGACAAACCTTGACTAGACAAATATGTTCCTTGACCTACTTGTATATATTATTTGTCAGTTGGTTGTTGGAGTAATATGGTTCCCTCTGGCTTTTTAAAATCCAGCTAGGCACTATCTCTTGCATTGTCTAACCCTTCTATCATGGTTTCCCCATTTAAAGTGCCCCATTTTCCCCATTTCTCCCTTAATAATATCTTTCTCCTATGGTCCCACCTCTCTTGAACTCCTTTTTCTTTATCCCCAAGTTTCCTTGTATAACCCTTTCTCCCCCTTCCCCTTACAATAACCTGATTTTTTAATTCATATTTTTTCCATATAGCCTGTATTAACACCTGTTTCCTACTGTTCTTCTCTGTCAGATTCTTTCTATACCTTTACTTCATTGGTTCCTTTTCATTATCTTGGTTCCTATAGTTATGTGTGGATACATACTCATTTATCCTTATAAGTGACTGCTAGGATCCACATATGAAGGAAAACATATATCATTTGTTTTTCTGAGTCTGTTACTTCAGTTAATATAACTGTTTCTAGTTCCATCCATTTACCTGCAAATCTCATGATTTCATCTTTCTTTACTGCTGAGTAAACTCCATTGTATAAATGAACCACATTTCATTATCCACTCATTAGTTGAGGGACACTTAGGTTGCTTCCATCTCTTAGCTATTGTGAAAAGAGCAGCAACAAATATGGATGTACAAGCGACTCTGCCATAGGTTGAGTTTTTTGGGTATATGTCAAGGAGTGGTATAACTGGTCAAATTGTAGGTTCATTTGTAGTTTTCTAAGAGTTCTCCACACTGCTTTGCATAAGGGTTGTACAAGTTTGCAATTCCACCAGCAGTGGATGAGCATTCCCCTTTCCCCACATCCTTGCCAACATTCGGTATCATTTGTTCTCTTGTTCTTAGCCAGTCTGACTGAGGTAAGGTGAAATTTTAAAGTGGTTTTAATTTGCATTTCCCTAATTATTAGTGATGTTGAACATCTTTTAAGATGTTTCATAGCCATCTTTACTTCTTTTTTTGAGAACTCTGTTCAGCTCCTTAGCCCATCTTTTAATTGGGTTGCTTCTTGTCATGGTTCTTACATCGTCTGCAAAAAGGGATAATTTGATCTTGTCTTTTCCAATATTCTTTCTTTAATTTCTTTTTCTTGTCTTATTGCTCTTGCAAGAGTTTCAAGCACTATGTTAAAGAGATTGGAGATAGCCTTGTCTAGTTCCCTATTTTAATGTGAATACTTCCAGTTTTTCTCCATTTAGAATGATGCTGGCTGTGGGTTTGTTGCATATAGCTTTAATTATGTTGAGGTATGTTCCCTCCACTCTAATTCCTTCTAGGACTTTGAACATAAATTCATGTTGGATTTTGTCAAATATCTTCTTTGCATCTATTGAGATGACCATGTGGTTCTTGTCTTTGAGTCCATTTATATGATTTATGATGTTTATTTACTTGCGTATGTTGAACCATCCCTGAATCTCTGGAATAAAGCCGACTTGATCATAGTGGATGATCTTTTTGATGTGTGTCTGCATGCAGTTTGCGAATATTTTGTTGAGAACTTTTGCCTCCATGTTCATTAAAGATATGGGTCTATGGTTTTCTTTTTTGGTTGTATCTTTACCTGGGTTTGGTATGAGAGTGATTCTGGCTTCACAGAAGGAATTTGGAAGTACTCCCTTCATTTCTATCTTTTTGAATAAATTAAGTAGTATTTGATATGGATCTTCTTTAAATGTTTGGTAGAATTCTGCTGTAAATTCATCTGGTCCTGGGTATTTTTTAGTCAGGAGATTTTATATTACTGTTTGTTATGGGTCTGTTTAAGCTGTTGATCTCTTCTTGATTTAGTTTTATTTCTGTTCACATTCTTGGTGCAGCTGTGCATTTCCATAGTTATACATTCATTAAGTTTCTTTCCCTATCCTCTTGGGTATAGTTGTTCCTTTCTTCAGCTCTTTGTATTGCTTTAAGAAGCCTCTGAAGGCTGGTTTTGTGCACATGAATTCTTTCAGCCTATTTATGTCATGGAAAGTTTTCCTTTTCCCCTCAACTATAATAGATATTTTGGCTGGGTAACATAATCTGGGTTTGTCATTTGTGGTCATTTAGAAGTGGGAATACTTTGTTCCAGGCTCTTCTCCCTTACATAGTTTACACTGAAAAGTCAGCTGTAATTCTGATGGGTTTTCCTTTATATATGACTTGTTTTTCTTTTGCAGTTTTCAGTATTCTCTCTGTTCTGTACATTTAGTGTTTTTACTATGATGTGATGTGGAGAGTTTCTTTTCTTGTCCTATTAGGTGTTCTATACACTTCTTGTACTTGTATGGGCATGCCTTTCTTTAATTTTGGAGAATTTTCTTCTACAATCCTGTTGAAGATCTGGTGCATATCGTCATCTTGCGATTCTTCTCCTTCATGTATGCCTATGGTTTGTAAGTTTGGTCTTTTTATGGTGCCACACAATCCCTCCACATTCCATTCTTGTGTTTTCTTAAATTTTTCGTAATCTTTACTTGAGTGGTCTAATTTGTCCACTTTATCTTCCAGTCTGGATATTCTGTTTTCTATTTCATTCTTCCTATGGGTGAGGCTTTCTTCTATCGTTTCTAATTGAATTGCTGAGGGTTTCACTTCCTTCTTTTCAGTCTTATTATTCTTCAATATTTCTAACTCTTTTCTGAATTAATTCAGCAGTTTATCCCTATCTTCTTTCAGTTCTTTGTGTTCTTTAAATTCACTGAATTCTTTTATCATGTTTATAATTGTTCTTTTGAATTCTATGTCCTGTGTTTTCTCTAGGGTGTTCTCATTTTACTCCTCTACAGAACTTTTGGTACTTGGTGGGGATATATTATTTGTTTTTTTTTCATGTTATTATTTTTTTTTGCTGCGGCTTTGACCTGTGAATTTCTTTTGTAGTTTCTGATTCTTGTGTGAGACCCATGCCTTCCTTTGTTGAGTTTAGGTCTGCTCTTTTTGTAAACTTTGTGTGCCTTCATAGTTTACTTGTTGGGCATGAAAAGCTGGTTGGTCTAGGCTTCAGGCTCTGTCTTTGGATTATATATTTGAGAGGCCAAATTAATTTCATCTTCCTGCTCAGGTGTTCCCACAGAGGACCAAGTCAGATGAGGATCAAATGCTCTCAGGCTTTCTCCTAAGAACTGGATCCCTCTAGGAAAGCTGCTGGCCCCTGGAAGCTGAGGGGCTGGGCTGCCCAGAGATGCAAAGGGAGGTGGGGAGGGGAAGAGGTCCCAAGGGTTCCTAGGGGACTAGTGGGAGGAATTGGGTTGATCTGGATGCAAAGGATCAGGAAGCAGTGGGGAGTCTGGGCCAAGAGATCTGTCCAGATGTCTGGGGTGCCAAGACAAGAAATGTGCCAGTGCCTGTGCTAGGAGGAGAGATGTGGTAAGGGGAGCTGGGAGGGTGAATGAGGCTGGGGAGTCAAGGTGCAATGGGTGCCACCAAACTTAACAGGAAAGCTGCTGGTCCCAGCAAAGGCATTTTATTAAAAAAAAATCTTTTGGAAAATGTAGGACAATCTTATTTTTAGCACTGTATATATAAGAATTTAATTTTTACCATTTCGGTTGTTAAGACAGCCCTAAGATATTTGAAAAATATAATGATTCATTCCTGTTGAACAAGGGGATAGATCCATGAATTGCTAATGCAGTGTCCTTTATCCTTTTCCAATATTTTCAGCATATTGGAGGCTGGAAATTTTTAGATGATTTTATTTAAATGATGAGCTATTTTTCTTAGATGGAGAGATACTACATAAAAGTATGTAATATGATTTCTTATGACTTTTTTCAAAAGACTCTTGGTGTTAATTATCCTTCCCATTCTTCCCTGTACTATTTTGTCCCTCTCATTCCCCACCCCATTTAAATCTTCTTTTTCCATTATTTTCTTCTCCCCATTTGTATCATCACATTCTATCTCCCCTCCTATGATGCTCCTGCCATGTCCTTGATCTTGATCTCTTTGAATTTTATAATTGAAACACACCTTTCTAAACATTCAAAGCTAGCATGTACTTATGAGAGAACATGCCATGTTTGTCTTAATGAGTCTGGGTTACCTCATTCAGGATAATTGTAAAATTTTGTTTTTCTTAACAGCTTAATAATATTCCATTGTGTAAATGTACCAATTTTCATTACTTATTCATCATTTGATGGGCACCTAGGTTGTTTTCATTTTATGGCCATTGTGACTAGATCAAAAATGAACATATTGTGAAAGTGTATCTCTGTCATAGGATATAGAGTCCTTTGAATATATGCTCAAGAATGGTATGGCTGGTTCATGTGATAGATCTGTTTCTAGCTTTTGGAGAAACTTTCACACTGATTTCTATAGTGGCTTCACCAATTTGTACTCCCACTGGGCGTGAACATGTGTTTTTCTTTGCCCACATCCTCACCAGATTTGTAATTTATATTTTGGATTTTAGCCATTCTGACTGGGGTAAGATGAAATCTCAAAGCAATTTTAATTTGTATTTCCCTGATTCTTAAAGATGTTGAACATTAAAAAAATATTTTGCACTGAGAGATATCTGGGGACACTAATTTGACACAATAGACCTTAACACAAATGACAGAATATATGAATTCCAGTGGGGGATGGTGGGAGGGTGCCAGTGGGGAAGGGGATATAAAGATGATTAAGATTGATTGAGATGTTCTGTATGAAATACACAAAAATTCAATAAAAAGTAATTAAAAAATTTTCTCAACCATTTGTGTTTCATCTTTTGAGGCCTCTCTGTTTAGTACCTTGTCCCATTTGCTAATTGGGCTGTTTGGTTTTTTGGACACTTTGTTTATTGAGTTCTTTATATAGTCTAGATATTAACCCTCTATCACAAGTATAGGTGGTAAAGATTTTTTCCCATTCTGTAGGCTGACTCTTCACTTGAATGACTGTCCTTTGCTTTTCAGTTTTATGAGTTCCCATTGTTAATTGTTGGTCTTAATACCTACACTATGTGGGTCCTGCTCAGTAAATCCCTTACTGTGCCACCTTGGGCAGGTGGTCCTGTATTTTATAAGAATAGCTCCAGTGCATTCTTTACTTTCTCATCTATGGAATTCATCATATCAGGTCTATGTTGAGGTCCTTGGTTCATTTGAAGTTGAGTTTCCTGCAGGATGAGAGATAGGGATCTAGTTTCTTCCACATGTATTACCTAGTTTGGCCAGAACCATTTTTTGAACATGCTGTATTTTCTCCAATGTATATTTTGTCTCCTTTATAAAAATCATGTTGGCTGTATGTTAGTGCAAGGACTTAAATCTGGGTCTCTAATTCTATTTCATTGATCAATGTGCCTGTTTTTATGTCAGTACCATGCTGTTTTTAGTACTATAGGTCTATAGTTCAATTTGAAATTGGGGATAGTGATGCCTGTAGCTCTTCTTTTATTATTTAGGATTGTTTTTGCTATTTTGGGATTTTTGTTTTTCCATGTGAAATTTGAAATTATTTTTTCAGTTTCTGGAAAGAATTGTGTTGGAATTTTAATGATGTTTTTGGTAAGATGGCAATTTCTTCTATATTAATCCTACTGATCCATAATCATGGTAGGTTTTTCCACCTTCTGTTATCGTCTGCTAAAGATACCACAGGGTAGCAAATAAAAAGCCCAATGCCAGGAATGGACTCCCTGTTTTGAAGCTGTTGACTGGGGTTCATATTGCCACTCAAAAAATATTGGTTATAGCTTTTGCTCTTGGTTGCACACCAGAACTTGACAGCAAAACCATACTGCTAAGACACTGCATATGGGAGTTGAACCCAAAGGAGGAATCAGGTTGGTACCGACCTCATAGATTTGTCCCTACTGGATACCATTCCTAGTGATGGAAGCTGCTATGTATGCATGCTACCAGAAGAGAAAAGAAATCATCAACCTTACCCAGTTTTGGATCATACAACTCACAAAGCAAGAT
This sequence comes from Nannospalax galili, assembly GCF_000622305.1. Classification (NCBI taxonomy): domain Eukaryota; kingdom Metazoa; phylum Chordata; class Mammalia; order Rodentia; family Spalacidae; genus Nannospalax; species Nannospalax galili. Next base: position 1,528,960 of record NW_008335824.1, on the reverse strand, counting down.
ATACCCATTGATGAAATAGTGGCATGAATGTTATGGGAGTAACCAACCACTCTATGCTTGTATTTAGGGCCCACTTCATATAATGGGAACCATACCTGGCACTGATATTAGGCTTAGGAATCTCTGGCTAGGTAGGTCACAGGTCATGGGGGGAGCTACAAATATTATTCTGCGAAATGGACATAGTATTACGCATACTTCCAATGACTCATTGTTATACCTGGTAGATTAGTGCATCTTTCAACTCTCACCAGAAAAACTCCTTCTTTCAGCAGATAGTAATTAACACAGTGACCTACAGCTGGTCAACATGTAAACATTATGAGACTATGGAGTGCTCAGCCATAAATGGGACAGCTGTATCACATTCTCTCCGCCCAGGACTTAGGGATCTTTGTGGAAGAGTGTGTTGGATAGCTTTAGTTGTCAACTTGACACATCTGGTTAGAGGGAACCTCAATTGAGAAGTTTTCTCCATTAGACTGGCCTGTGGCTATGTCTGTGGAACATTTTCTTGATTATTGAATGATGTGGGAGGGCCCAGCCCATGGTGAGTAGTGCCTTCCTTGGGCAGGTGGTCTTGTATAAGAATACCCCAGGTCACTCATACACTTCAGCAACCCCTCAGTCATCTCTGTAAGTAAGCTCAGTAAATTCATTGGTTCCCCAGGAAAACTTTAATCAAACATTGGTTTGACACTAGAACCTTAAAAGGGGTAAGCATTGCGTAGTATGCCAGGGAAAGAATTCTCACAACAGATAGAAAACTTATTTGTTGATGTTTTTGTATCTCATAATTATTAAAAAAGAAAATGAGAATGTAAAAGATGTTCAAAATATATGGGAATGGAGATATTTTCCAAAAGAGAAAGAAAAAATGAGAAAGCTTAAGCAAGAGATGAAAGTCTGTGTAGGTTTGCTATGACATATAAAGGATGAGACAAAAATAACATACAAATAAATTTAAAATTTCTAAGGTCATAGTTTAGTCAATTAGTTTAAGAAACAAAACATATGTCTAATCAAGGTTTATCTGAGAATTTTTGTTTTTTTTTTTTTCCCAAGTTTTATCTACATAGCACATAGCAGTTAAAAGGACCAGACTGGTGGAACTAACCTTCTTGGATGTGTAACAGCCATACTTTGAGGCCTATAATAATCTGGTCAGAGGAATTTAAAGGACAGGTTTTGCTCCTTACCCTCCAAGGTCAACTAAGTTCCAGGGGACCACAGTGCCTCTCACGAAATGTCCTGTAACTGTAGTGAGTCACCTGTCCTCCTGTTCAGGGAGGCCATGGAGACCCCACCAGATGGAGTTGAACCAGTGTCCAGTCTACAAAGAGGAGGGTCAACTCAGAGATAACATTTCCTCCATACTTCCAAGTGAAGCCAGCCATGGTCAAGCAGGACCTTTGATTTATCTTCACATAGATGGAACTGGTAAAAGAAAGGAGCCAGGAGCTCCTCCCAAGCCCATGTGACCCCTGAGGAACAGATCCTCAAACAACCTTAAGAGTAAAGATAAATTGGTTTATTGGGGCCAGCTGTATGGTCTTAAACACCCAAAAGGAAAGTATAACCAAAGATTAAAATGATCAGTATATTTCTTTAATAGTTCAAGGGATTACACTTCCCAGACAGACTTAAATCCACATAAAGTGTTATTTAGGCAATTATTTCTCATTGATGATTTGTTTTTAAGTACAAAGTGTTGCTCAGACATAAGACTGCAAATGTTGGTCTTCAATACTGTAGTGCCCACCTGTACCTAATGGAGATAACCCAATATTGTTCTAAAATGATGGCTAAATTTGTTTTGTCCCCCTGTCTAGAAGCCTTTGAGAGGGAACTGACACTGATTCTAGCCACTCCAACAGCTATCAAAGTGCCTGAAAACAAATCCTGAGTCCATCACTCTCAAGTCAAACCTTGACTGACAAAAGAAAAATGAGTAGGGACCCAATCGAGTGATGCTTTTGGAAGCTCTCTTCAAGAAATCCCAATGGACTCTGATATGAATATTTGAAATTTGCCCTGTTCTGACCTTCTTCTAGTTCCCTATATAGACCTTGTAATGCTAACTACTCTTGCCTTTACTTCTCCTTCGCATACCTTATTCACCAGTCAAGGACTTTCTTTTCCCTCTACAGATAAGAGTTATGCAATTGGTGAGTCTTTTAGATAGGCCCACTGAAAGGGTACTCCAATCACCTCACCCTGTGTCCCTGCTCAGCATGGAAGAAGCCAGAGCGGTCTGATTCCCTATCAGCAATTTGGGTAACTTCCTCAGAGGATGGTATGAAAAGACTAGGTGGTAGGAACTGGTTAGGCACTTAGGGTAAGACTCCAAAGAAAAGTAGCCAGTTTCTTGGCTAAAATTCAAAATGCCTTTGGGCATCTTAGCAACATACTCTGTTTCAAACACCAAAAATGTCAAAAGTATTTGGGTGCTCTTATCTAATCCTTAAAAGATTTTAGGGTTATGTTTTCAGAAGGGGGAATGTTAAGGTAGCAAAAAGCTCTATTAAAAGAAAGGAAGAAAGAAAGAAAAAGAAAGAAAGAAAGCATACATGAAGTTGTCAGAAAGAAGTGATGGGGAGATATGGGAGGTGTTGTAGGTGAGAGAGTTGCCATGGATTTGATCAAAACACCTTATGTCCATGTATAGAATTTTCAATACAGTTTTTTTGTTTGTTTGTTTGTTTTTAGATTAGCAGGCTGAGCAGGGCCAAGCGAGCAAGCCAGTAAGCAACTATCCTCCATGGTCTGTGTGCCAGGTCCCTGCCTGAGCTCCTGCCTTGCCTCCCTTGATGACGGATTGTGTTTGTACGCCTATTTGGCTTTCCTCTCCAAGTAGGTTTTGGTCAATGTTTTTAATCACAGTGTTATGAAAGAAAATTACAACAAAGAGGGACCAGAAAGCTTGTAAGAGTCAGATGTTATAGATGAATACAAGTAAACCATATTTTCTTTTTTTTCATTTAAAAAATTACATTTATTTATTTACTTTGTGTGTGTGGCAGAGTGGGGCTGGCAAATGCTATGACACTCATGTGGAGGTCAGAGGACAACTTGCAACAGTCAGCTCTCTCCTTCTACTATTTGTTTCATGGGATCAAACTCAGGTCATTAGGCTTGGTGACAAGTACCTTTACTGTTGAGCATCTTGTCAGCCCAACAATGGTAGATACAATATCTTTTGGCTTGAATATTACACATTAAAGGACAGCAAACTATTAAATTGAGTTCTTTATTTTAAAATTTTATTTTATTAATTATTATTATGTGTGTTTGTATGATATGTCTATGGGACACATGTGCCATGGCATGCATGTGGTCATAGACTAATTTTGTGAAGTTAGTTCTCTCAATCCATCTTTATATGTGCACCATATTCAGGTGACCAGGTTTGCCCAGAAAAGTGCCTTTATTCACTGAGCCATCTCATTGATCCAAGGACATTTTCTCCTTCAACTGATCTCATTCGTACAGACAATGTTAGGTGGTCAGACCAGGGTACAAACCAGCAGATCTCTGCACAGTGCCAGGACCAAAAAAGCTACTTGTTTGTGCCAGGGCAATGCACTATAGTCAGATGAATAAAAATTAGACTTGCATTTCTTTGTCTTTATTCTTGTGCTTAGTCAGAGAAGGCTTTGCTGACCTGGCTAGTGCTATGACACAGGCCTAGGGAGTTTTTTTTTATTTTTTATTTTTTAATTTATTGATTATTTTATTTCCATGAGTATTCAATCATGTCCCAGAGTCTGGGGAGGATTAGTGTGTGAGATTGTTGAATGCTAGAGAAACAGAGTGAAATGTGTACAGTCCACTTTCAGTTCACCAGGGAAATGGCACTACCCCGTCTCTCACTTCATTAAAGTCTTCCTAACACCTTGTTATGCCAGTTCACTTAGTTTAATACGTACAACAGGCATGTAAGATAGATACTCATAGCCCCATTTTATAAATAAAGAAGCAACATTCTTCAAAATTATTACGAGAGTAAGTGGCAAAGTTGCTGCATAGACACAAGTCTACAGAATTCCAAAGCAGGTGCAAAGAAAATTGTATACAATTGTACCTCTCAGAAGTATAGAACATAGAAGGTCTAGTCTCCTACAGTGTTTTTCCCAAGACAAATAAATAACATAAAATGTTGGTATTTAAAGAAAAAAAGATCCACAAACATATTTCAAATCAAGAAAACAATTAATTCCATCCTATAGCTCCCATGTAAAGGAATACATAAGATGTACAAAGAGTAATTGGCACCATCCAGTTGAAAAGGCTCCCTACATATATAATACAACCATTAGAATTAGAAAGATTGAAAAGTCTCTCCATGCTGAATACAGATACTGAAGGCAGGGATACATCAAACGGGATCTTTAATCTCAGCACTCAGGAGGCAGAGGCAGGCGGTTCTTGTGAGATAGAGGTCAGCATAGTCTACATAGCAAGTTCCAGGCCAGGTGGATCTAGGGTGGAGATCCTGTCTAAAAAGAAGGAAAAGAAAAAAAAAAACTAATTGATAATGTCTTTCTCTCTCTTTATCTATTTATTTTTTAAAATTTTTTGACTTTTAGCCAAGAAACTGGCTACTTTTCTTTGGGATCTTTTTACCCTAACTGCCTAGCCAATTCTTACCTCCTATTCTTATCACATCATCCTCTCAAGAAGTTGCCTAAATTGCTGATAGGGAATTGGGACACTGACTGCTCTGACTTCTTCCATGCTGAACAGGGACACAGGGTGAGGCAATTAGGATACCCCTTCAGTGGGTCTATCTAAAAGACTCCCAAATTGCATAACTCTTAACTGTATGGAGAAAAGAAAGTCCTTGACTGGTGCCTAGGAGATGTGAAGGAGAAGCAAAGGCAAGGGTAGTTAGCATTATAAGGTCTAGACAGGGAACCAGAAAAAATTCAGAACAGGGAAAATTTCAAATGTTCATATCAGAGTTCATTGAAATTTCTTGATGAGACCTTCCAAAAGCATCCTTCTATTGGGTTTTTCCTTGTTTTTCTTTTGTCTTCCAAGGCCGGACTTGAGAGTGATGAACTCAGGATTTGTTTTCAGGCATTTGGATAGCTGTTGGAGTGGCTAGAATCAGTGTCAGTTCCTTCTCAAAGGTTTCTAGATAGAGGGACAAGACAAATTTAGCCATCATTTTAGAACAATAGTGGATTGTCTCCTTTAGCTACAGGTGGGCACTACAATATTTCAGACTAAGATTTGAAGTCTTACATCTGAGCAGCATTTTCTTATTAGAAACAAAATCATTAATGAGAAATAGTTGTATAATTAACATTTTATATGGATTTAAGTCCATATAAAATTTAAGTCTGGGAAGTGTAATCCCTTGAACTATTAAAGAAATTTACTGATCACTTTAATCTTTGGTTATACTTTCCTTTTGGGTGTTTAAGACCATACAGTTGGCCTAAATAAACCAATTTATCGTTAGTCTTAAGGTTGTTTGAGGATCGGTTCCTTTGGGGTCACATGAGCTTGGGAGGAGCCCCTGGCTCCTTTCTTTCACCAGTTCCATCTGTGTGAAGATAAGTCAAAGGTCTTGCTTGACTGTGGTTGGCTTCACTTGGAAGAATGGAGGAAATGTTTTCTCTAAGTTGACTTTCCTCTTTGTAGACTGGACACTGGTTTAAGTCCATCTGATGGGGTCTCCGTGGCCTCCCTGAACAAGAGATCAGGTGATTCACCACAGTTACAGGACATTTTGAGAGATGCTCCATAGTCCCCTGGAACTTAGTTGACCTTGGAAGGCAAGGAGCAAAACCTATCCTTTAAGTCCTGACCAGAATAGTATAGGCCTCAATGTATGGCTGTTAAACATCCAAGGAGGTTAGTTCCACTAGTCTGGTACTTTTAATTACTATGTGCTGTGTAGATAAAGCTTGGGCAAAAACCAAACATTCACAGATAAACCTTGACTAGACATATATTTTATTCCTTAAACTAATTGATTAAACTATGACCTTAGAAGTTTTAAGATTATTTGTATATTGTTTTTGTTTCATCCTAAAAAGAGCAGGGGAATTGCATATATGAACCCCCAGCACTTATGACAGCATGCAGAAGACAAACTACACAAAACCCTAGCTTGTATGGGGGAGTTAGGCAAGAACTTAAAACACTAGCTGAAGAACTTTTGGCAATTGATAGTTTCTGGGTAGGAAGCATCAGTTTTCTTTAAGGACGTGATGCTGGATAGGTTTACTAGGCTCTAGATAGTCAATGTTTGCATGATATTAAATACCAACATAATCTCTTGGAAACATCTTTGTAACATACCACTTAAAAAAAGTATATATATTACCCCCATTTTTTTTTTTTGGCTGTATGCATGCTGCTTTTCTGCACCTTATCTATTGATGACTTCTGGGCTTCATTTTCCTGCTCCTATTCTAGTTATTTTCAATCATTTCTCTCTAAACAAGTCACTAAAGCATTTAAAACTTATGCCATCTGTCACAACCTTGCTAACTTTAATTATTTGCAATTAGATTTAGAATAAAAATCACCCTCCTTGACCTTTTAGTTTGCAGAGGGGAATAATTCAGTGAAGATCTTTTAAGAGACTGAAGTTACAATTAGTAATGTATCAATTATTGAGGGCACATTATATATTGGGAAATATTCTAGGTGCATAGGTGAACAAAACTTACCAACTTCCACCTGGAGTTAATTTACAGTAGTGCAAAGCAGTCAATCCATATCATCATGTATATAAGTTAAAAGGTGATACATCCTGTTAAATGGGTATAGAACCAGAATCAGAGGGGAGCAATGGAGATATTGAGAAATCAATCCTAGATTTATCTTATAGGCAAATAAACAGAATGGTGATAGGTAGGAGCAAGTCAAAGACGCCACGCTACTTTGTTGTTCTTGTCATTGTTGATTTTGGTTTCAAGCATGGAGGTTCAGATTTCAGAGGGGAGATGAGATACTCTGTTTTATACTTGATATTTTCTCTACTAGACATCTAAATACAGTTGCCAAGTGTGTAATTAAGCATGTGATTTGGGGCCTTGAAAGTAGTGTATGCCTCAGATAGGTAGGGAAGAAAAATATGTCCAAGGAATGCATCATGGAGAGCTTGTCTTCTGGGGAACAAATCCTTGAATGTGAAAGGAAGCGATGGGATTCAGTTCACAATTGTTTATTTATATGATGCAGAAATGACCTTTGTCTATTTAGAATATTCTTGTCAAAAAGTACTTGATCAATAAACATTTGTTAAATAAATAAAAGACCAACAAGTAAGAATGTTATGGACTCATAAAGAATTTTAATGATTTTTAATGTAGAATTTAAAGCTGAGTTCATAGGCTATCTAGTTAAGATTAATATTGAGAAGCATAGGTCTCAAACACTGGTTTTTGATTGGTTGCTTAGTGTTAATTCTTAGTCTTGATATATGACCTGTTCTCTCATTGCCAAATAATGTTGGTTGGTTTTTTTCTTCATTATGCTGAAGGCAAAACTAAAACCCTCCAGCTCTAATGCCCTCTTCTGACCTTTGTGGGCATTGCCTGACACAGCTGCACTTGTATATATCGAGGCAATACACTAATACACATAAAATAAACATTAAAAATAATAAAATATTTAAAAAAGAGAGTTAAAAGAGGTCAACCATGGTAAGGTATCAACAAGATTTCAGAAAGCAGGAACACCTGGGCTTGGTCTTGCTCTCAGAACTCACTGTCATAGGCAGACATGGCTAAGAACAGACATTGAATTTTATATGTTTGTTAGGCATTTTCTGCTAAACTCACTTCAGCAGCTTTTTAAAAGCTGGGAGCTGATTTGCCTGCTTTTAAAGGCTTATTAATTAGAATAACATGCCAAGTTGTACATTAGACGGGTTGTGTGTGTGTGTGTGTGTGGTGTGTATGATATGGGATCTATAGGTCTGGGATTATGTCAAAAGTATTCTTTTTTCCTTCTTGGTTTTTATTCTGTAACTGTTATTTTTCTAAGCTCTATTTTACTAGCATTACAAACCACTTTTAAAATTAAAACAGTTTTATTTATATCAATATGACGTTATTATCTTACCTTACGTTTAACATAAAAATACTGAAAAATTTACCTAGCATTTTCTCTCTTTTTTATTTGACTCAATTAAACCTTTGAGGGATCTTTTAAAAATTATTTTTTATTGCTTCCAGAATTTCATACAACAATGTATTTTGATCATATTCAGACACCCCCCCCGGCTCCTTCCCACTATCCCTACCTTGATTTCATAATCTCCCATTATCCATTCTTTTTAAATTTTAAGCATTTATTTATTTTTAACTTTTCAAAAAAGTTTTTCCATTCTGTGTCTCTTATGTGTCCCTGGGCATGTGTCCATGCCCTGGAGTCTGGTCAACCTACTAGGTGTTACACTAGTAAGGATAACTGACACTCCCTCTCTCAGCATCCATCAGTTGCCAACTTAACAGGGTCTGGGGCTTCTTGCCCACCTTTCTTACCTATGCTTGGCTCTTGTATGGCATATGGTTGTACAAGTGTTTTGTATGCTGTTACAGATGCTGTGGGTTTGTATGTGTCAGTAACTATGCTGTGGTGCCCAGACAACACAGTTCTCTTGTATTCGTATCTACCATCTCTGGCTCTTAAAATAATTCCACTCCATCTTCTACAATGATCCCTGAGGAGAAGGTACAATATAGGTGTTCTATTTAAGGCTGAGCATTCCACAGCCTCTTATTCTCTGCACATTGACCATTGGAGTCTCTGTGTTAATCTCCATCTGCTGCAAGAAATATCTTCTCTGGTGAGAGATAAGAGATGTAGTAATCGATAGGCATAACAATAAGTCATTGTGAATCAGTTTAATATTATGTCTATTTATCAGAATGATGGTTGTGAGTTCCTCCCTATGGCCTGTAATTTGTCTAGCCTCAGGTTCTTGCCCTGATAACAATGTAAGAAGGTGTGTACACCATCTTATGAAGCAGGCCTTATATCCAATTAGAAGGTGGTTGTTTACTCCCATAATATTCATGGTGCTATTGCACCATTGGGTATTTGCCAAGCAAGTTGTTATTGTAGCTTACAGCGTTCACAGCTGGGTAGGGCCGATGATTGTTTTTCTATGTCAGTAATATGCATAGCACTGTCTAGTACTATAGCTAGCATGCAGAGATGTAGGTTCAAGGCCAGTACCAGCTTGATTTTTCCTTTTTGTTCTGCAACTTAGGATGTACTCTTCAGCAATAGGATCTTAACATCACATTCTGGTGGATTACCAAGTGCAATAGCAATTGACAGTATTGTTTGAGGATCTTGGAGATCTCTTTGGTCAACAACTCCAAAAGAGGGATTCCATTTCTGGCTTTGGTCTTTGCCTGTGGAATCAATTAGGGGTATTGAACTCCTGTTATAGAGCAGCTGCATTTAAAATTTTAAAATACTATATATATATGTGTGTGTTCAGTTTTATAAATGTATATTTCTCTATGTATATGTGTATATATATTTAAAAAATACTACACAATATAAGTATAGATATCTCCTTTTAATTTTTTCCTTTTTATAGTAGTTGAAAACATTGCTCTACGCCTATATATTTGGATCAGGCATATTTGTTTTATAGGCATTTAATATCACATTATATAATTATTTACACAATCCCTCACTTTAGGCACTTAGATGATTTCTGTTACTTAAAAGTTACAATATTTTATTAGGCGTATATTTGTAAAAGTACGAACGATGAATTCCCAAGTTAAATTATTTCAGCTGCTGGTGGAAGAGTACAAAACATAAAAATGATATTTACTAGGAATATACATTGCCTATATTTTCCTCACCCTTTGAAAAATATTTTTGGCCAAATCTTAGACTTTAATTTCTCCAAATCTGCTTCCATACACACATACAGCTTTGAATAAATGCATATTATTTTTTCATATATAAACTCTATGTGTACATTGACCCATCTGATTTTAGATTGAGGTTCATATATTTATTGCTCATTATTATTACTTGCCTTGTTTATTACTGTATTTCTTCTGTGTATCTAGCAAATTGAATGCAATCCTTAAATATTTGTCATTTAACTGAAAGATACAACAAAATTGAAAACTTCCATGTTATGATTAAATGTTTTGTTTGCAGTTAAACAGGACTCTAGATATATGTTTTCTGTACCTAAAAAATTATAAAGAAACAAGTAAATTTACTATCTGCTTAAGAATTTAGCTGTGTCCTTTGTGTGTATGATCATTTAACATGTCCTCTTTAGAAGGCTTGCTTCCAGTCTGAGCTTTCTAATGAGCTTGGCTTCACATTGGAGCTTGCCCACTGCTGTATCATCTGGTTACCCGCACTCAGATCTGTTTATCCCACCTGAAAGCACTGCTTGTTGACTGCCAGGTAGGACACATTGATTTATACTGTTATGGTGATTCTAAGTTTTACATCACTATTCAGTGCTGGTGCCTGTGGTTATCTAAGTGATGACAGTGGGAACTGAAGCTCTGTTGTGCACCATTTACTTCAGATACTTCGACCGAAAATTGACTGTAAAGAAAACATGGTTCACTTCACCATCACATTCCTTTTTAAATAAGAGCTCAAATAAATAACTGGTTAAGAACTTCCTTATCTTTCTCCTTATGTTTGCTATCCTTTTGCTTCCTCTCATTTTAACACCGTTAGTGTTAAAAATTTCACCTTATTGAACTAATTCTAAAATGATCAGTTATGTTGCTGCAGCAATAAATGTAAACGTTTATAAAGCATTGCAATACTTACACAAATAAATATAGGGGGGTTTTACTTTAAGTCTTTGTACAGCAATGAAGTGATTATGCCTGGAGACTACTATAGCAATTTGTTTCAAAATACATGTACTAAGTTTCCATATAATTTTAACAATTTTATATAATTTTAGAGTTGACTATTCAGATGCACTTTTATAGTTTTTCTTATCCCATACATGTCACATCATTAAACAACACAAAGTACATTAGTTATGTTGGTTTTTTGGTGTTATAGAAACATTGCACTCCTAACTTTGAGTATTATTTGTACTTTGACAGTTAGTGTCTAACAGAGAAAATGGACAGCAGTTCTATGTGCAAATGTGAAACAATGTGTCTGTCAAGTCTAAATTTCAGCACATCATCTGTGTCTTTGCTGCTAGAAAGCAGAGTTTAAATTCAGCCTTCCATCTAGTTGAGGCTCCTAAGTCTATCTAAAACATTTTTTGAATCAGGCTGTGTATTTGCAGGCTTTGGACTCATAATAAAGGATTTAAATCCTCTAGGAAAGGATTTAAATGGCTCTTAGAAGAGATACAGAAAATTACAATAACGTTTTTGGCATTATATTTCTCACAGATTTTGATTTACACAATAAAATCACAGATAAGATTAAACAATTCTGGACTTTTTCAGACATTGTATTTGTGTAGGTTTCCATTTTTTATGTTCTCAAATATCTCAAGGTCAAGGGAGAAAATATGAAACCATTCAACATTTGTAGGGTTTTAAGAAAGCCACTCATTTATTCACTAACAAACATTTCTTGAGCTATTATAGTGTCTTGAACACTATCGAAGAAGCTGTGACATGTCAATGAATTTTATAGATGAGACTGCCTTCATAATGTACAAATTTTAGTGACTCATTTACCCAAAATAAGCCAAGTATATAGGATATTAGAAGGTAAAAAATGCTGTAGCAAGAAAGGGAAAGTAGAGCAGGAGGAAGGGAAGTATCCGATGGAAGGAAGGGTAAAGGTTAAAGAGGATGTTGTGATTTGAAAGTGTGATCAGGATAGGGCTTATTAAGAAAATGATACTTGGGTCAAACCATGAGGAACGCAAACAGGATAGCATGTATACAATAACCTTGTGCAGAGTATACTAACCACTAGGGCAATTTATGCAAAGGCATTAAAAGCAGGAGCTTTTCTGGTATAATCAAGAAATAGCAAAGAGGCTGATGTGATTAGAGTGGAGAGAGCTAGAGGAAAAGTAGTGAAAATTGTGTTTAGACTGGAGAACAGAGGTCAGAGCAGCAAGCCACTTTAGGGGCTTTGGCTTTTGCTGTAAGTTAAAAGGAGGATGTTGAGCACAACTGTGCAATCGACATGTATTCCTGGGGCTACTGTTCTGAGACTACATAAGGAGACTAGATAAGGATCGAGAGTGGTAGCAGTTAAGAGAAGGAAAAGAGTTGGTGGTGCCTTGGTCTGTTGAAGCAGTGGTGAAAAGTGTGTGAGGCAGGCAAATTCTGAGTGCATTTTGAAAGTAACATTGACTGAATTCATTTGCCAGATGAAATAATAGTCACAAGATAGAGAACCATGATTGCAGGCTTTTTGCTTGAGCGTGTGGAAAGTTGGGGATGCCAGTAAACAGGATTGTGATATGGGCAGGGGCAGTAGCCATGAACATCAGATGTCAAACGTGTTTCTGATATAGAACCTACTTCATATTATAATCACGTCCTGGATGCTAGTTACTTACATTATTTAACTTTGAGGTATTGAGAAGATTTTCAACAAAGCTTAAATGAAGCTTCCAAAATGATGTCACTGAAAATGGAATTTGGAAGCCATCTGTGTAGCAGTCTTCTGATAGCTTGATCCTGCAATCACACGGTGTCTGGGTTGTGTAATTTAAAAGTAATCTTTGTAATACCAAATGTGACATTTCTGAGACATCCTGAGATTAATGCAGGCTAGACTTTGCATGTATGTACATATGTGGCAGGCAGGTCTGATCAGTGTTTCATGAGCTGCATGTGCCCCAGGACATGAAAATATGTTTTATTATTATTATTTGTGTTTATGTGTATTTGTCATGTATTTAAATATATAGGTGTGTATGCTTATGAGTGCATGTGGACACCAGAGCAGGATGCATGGTGTCTTCTTTTAATTCTCTTCTGCTTTTCGTGTTGAGACAAGGTTTCTCACTGAACCAGAAGCTTTCTGTCTCCCCTACAGTGGCTGGTCAGAAAGATCTTGGGATCCACCTGTCTCTCTCCCTCATTGCTAGGGTTCCAGGTACATGCAGCTGTGCCCAGCTTTTTATAGTTTCTCAAAATTTGAATTCAGGTCTCCATTCATGCAGAGCAAGTGCTGTTACCCACTGAGCCATCTCCCCAAGCCCAATTATGAGATTTGAATTTTGTAATATTTTTTTGTGGGCAGGATGGGGGGTTAACTAGATTCAGTGGTTCTGGAGTGTGAACTTTGTAAATGACAATGTCAAAAGGTTGTGTACTCCTTTATATACTATAATTCAGCTGTTACAGTTTTTTGGCTGTGACATTATTTAAAGTAAGTACTTTATTGATGGGAAATTAACTATGGGCTATTCCAGGAAGCAGAACTGCTTTTTTTCATTTTCTTTTCTTATTTGGATGATTGTAATAAATTCACACCTTACTCATTTTTACTTCCAGATGACTACTTACTGAGTGCTGACATCTACTGATAACTCTATTTTTCACTTGCAGGACATTCTGAGCTGAACCAAGGGCAAATGAGAAACATGTACATTCTTTTTAATTATAATTCATTGAAATATTCATTAAGCAAACTCATTTCAGAGTCCAGTGAACAGTATCCTGTGGTTTTTTTATTTGTTTGATTGTATAGCTTCATGAAGAATGCTGGTATTTTTGACTTGGCTAATACAGAAAGTGTTCTACTGTTTGTAGCAGTAGTGGTATTTTTCTCCATGTGTGCAGTGTTAAACCTTATCATGAATGTTAAGCATTTGTTCCATGTACTGCTTTAATATTTCCTAGTTTAATCTTTTTTTTTTTTGGTCTTTTTGAGACAAGGGTCTCCATGTAGCTCCAGCTGTCCTGGGACTCACTATGTAGACCAGGCTGGCCTTGAACTCACAGAGCTCTGCCTGCCTCTGCCTCCTGAGTGCTGGGATTAAAGGTGTGTGCCACCGTGCCTGGCGTAGTTTAATCTTCTAAAGACAAATTATTTGAAACAAATCTGACCAGCCCTTGGAGTATAATAATTATATTTCAAAAAATTCAAGCCAAGATGTACATTTCAAAATAGCCATTTTCTTTTTTAAGTGAATTTTTATAATTTTCATACAGTATAGTTTGATGTATTTAGATCCACCATCATTGCTTATTAGTGTCTTCTTTTAATTCTCTCTGCTTTTCATATTGAGACAAGGTTTCTCACTGAACCAGAAACATTCTGTCTCCCCTACAGTGGCTGGTCAGAAAGATCTTGGGATCCACCTGTAATAGTCTCCATCTGTTGTATAAAGAAGCTTCTTTGATGAGGGTTAAAGGTCCACTTGTCTGATAAGAAATTACATCAGTCTAGGGATGTGGTAGAAGTAGGTTTTTCTCTATGATCTGTGACCTCTCCAGCCATTTGTATTTGGCTATGTTTACAGTGCCACACATAAGTTCTATCCCATTGCGTGAGCCTTAATTGCAATTAGACAGCTGTTGATTACCCCAAAGATAGAAGTGTGACTACTGCACCAAAAGCAATAGTTTTCTAGGTTAGTGATTGTTGTCCATTAGATTTTACAACTAGGTAGGACCATTGCGTGGGTCTTTCTTCCATTGTGGGTCATTGGCCACCCATGCACGAGAACAAAGGGAGCAGAAACAATGAACAGGGTCAGGATGGCCATGAGTACGATGGAAAGAACTTCTGACAGTCAGCTTGAGTGAGACAACTCATTTATTTAGGGGAGTTGGAGGGAATATATAGGGTGAGGATGGCAGTGAAAGCTTTACCTGAAAGATGTTCATAGTATGCTTTATTTACATGTGGCAAGAGGACACTATCATGTAGAAAGGGGAGGAGGAATTGATTGGTTGTAGTGCAATGCCTAATAATCATATGGGAAAACCAGGGGCAGTGTTTGCAGGGATCTATGTCAAAGGTCATGTTCCAAATAAGGTCAGGCATCTGTGCTTAGAGACACTTCTAATAAGGTCGGGCAGAGGGTAGGAAGCCCTTGCTGAGAAAGGGAATCCTCCATTTTAAGCTGAGCTCAGAGAGCTGCCTGGACATGGTGGACTATGACCTTAGCGGCAGGGTCCCCCAACACCATTGGTTGGTTTTCTCCCTTGGTAGCTTGGTATCCTCTGATACCATGAGAGTTTAGTCTTCAGGGATAAGCCTTCCAGGTTAGGTCCAACTGAATTGCTACAAGTCCACTGTTCAAAGTGTGATTTGCCTTCAGCAGTAGGGTTTTACCAAGTCCTAGGAGGAAGTCAAGGACTATGGCAACAACCTGTGTTATTTTGAGAGTCTCGTGGACTACCCTGATTAGCAACTCAAAGGGAGGGACTCTTGCCTAGCACTGAGTGTTTTTTGTTATATGGCTTTCAGCTATACACATGCAGTTATATATTTATTATATGTGTATTTTTCAGTAGAAATTTGAACTAAAACATTTACCTCTGTTTTTTTCACACTATCTAAGCATTATTTATCTCTCCTCTCACTTCCCCTGTATAACCCTCCCTACTCACTCCTTTTTAAGTACCCCCTCTTTTTCTCAGTTCCCCTCTCTCCTGCTCTCCCCCTCTCCTGAGCGCCTGCCCACTCATCCCTGTGGTTTCTTTTCATTTTCCTGGATCCTTCAGTTACATCAAAATACGTAATCACATTTAGGGACTTGGAGCTAAGATCCACAAATGAGAGAGAATGTATGCTGTTTGATTTTCTGAATCTGTGCTACTTCACTTAGCATAACAGTTTCTAATTACACCATTTACCTGTAAATATCATGATTTTGGTTTTTCTTTACCACTGAGTAGAACTCCATTGTGTAAATGTACCACATTTTCATTATGCATTCATTAGCTGAGGGATATTCTGGTTGTTTCCATTTCTTAACTATTGTGAAAAAGCAGCAGCAAACATGGATGTGCAAGTATTTCTGTAGTATGATGAGTTGGTTGGGTATATGCCAAGGAGTGGTATGACTGGATCATGAACATATATTCACCAAACTCTGGTGCACCTAATTTCATAAAAACAGTACTACCAGACTTCAAGCCACAGATTAACCCCAACGCAATGATAGTATCTTCAATAGAGAGTTCAACTAGACAAATCATAAACAGAGTTATCTGAATTAAATGAGATCATTTATCAAATGGAACTAACAGACATCTCCAATACTAACAGTACCTCCAATACAGAGTTCAACTAGACAAATCATAAACAGAGAGACATTTGAATTAAATGAGATCATTTATCAAATGGAACTAACAGACATTTACTGAATATTCCATCCAAACTCCAAATAATACACTTTGTATTCAGCAGTTCATGCAAGTTTCTCTAATACTGACCACATTCAGGGGCACCAAAAAAACCTCAACAAATACAAAAAATTGAAATAATTGCATGCATTCTATCAGATCATAATACAATAAAGTTTAAAATAAACAGCAAAAGAAGCTCTAGTAATTATTAGAACTCATGGAGATTAAACAACACACTCCTGAATGATGAATGGGTCAAAGAAGAAATCAGGAAAGAAATAAAAGTATTCCTGAAACTAAATGAAAATGATAATACAACATGACAAAACCTCTGGGACACAATGAAAACAGTCTTAGTAGGAAGGTCTATATCTCTAAACACCTACATTAAAAAACCAGAAAGAGCACTTAATGGTAGAAGTCAAGAATCTGGAAAGGCATGAATAAACCAAACCCAAACCCAAACCCAGCAGATGAGAAGAAATAACAGAAATCAGAGCAAAAAATTAATGAAATAGAAACAAAGAAAATGACACAAAGTATCAATGAACCTAAGAGCTGGTTTGTTTGAAAAGAAAAACAAGATAGACAGACCATAAACCCAGTTAACCAAAAGAAAGAAGGATCAAATACAAATAAAAAAAATCAGAGATGAAAGGGAAACTGCACAACAGACACCAAAAGATCCAGAACATTATAAGGGAACAGTTTAAAAACCTATACTATATTTAGTTAGAAAATCTAAGAGAAATAGACCAATTTCTAAATTCATGGAAACTACCAAAGTTAAACCAAGAGATCAACAGCTTGAACGGATCCATAACATAAGGAAATTGAAATAGTAATACGAAGCCTCCTGACTACAAAAAGCCCAGGCCCTGATGGATTCACAGCAGAAATTTAGCAGACCTTCAAAGGAGATCTACAATGAATACTATGTAAATTATTCCAAAAGAGAGAAACAGAGGGAGAAATCCCAAACATTTGTAACTCCAGTTCCAGGGGAATTCAATGCTCTCTTCTCACCTCCATGATCATTGCATGACACAGGTACATTTACATATGTTCAGGTGATATACTCATACACATAAAAATATTTTTAAGTATTTTAAAATAAATTAAAAAAGATGGCTTTGTGTTACATGAGATCTTACTATCATCAAAATTTAGAATACTGATCGTATATAACATAACCTCTTTTTACTGGCTTTTTATTTTTTAAAATGGAAGCAAAACTGATATGTAGACATAACTTTCAAGTATTCAGTTAAGTAAGAGCTTCGCTGGTTCTACAGCTCTAGAAATAATCTGCCAAGTATAGCCAAGCACTGTCCAATAGAGCTTTCTATGATGATGGTTATGTTTATATCTACATTGTTCAACATAATAACTTCTTACTACTTGTGATATGAGTGCTTTAAATAAGACTAGTCTGCTGAGTAACTTAATATTAAATTTTACTTAAATAATTTAAATTTAAATTCTTATGGCCACATGTCTGAATCTCTAAAAAATATTTCTTAACTTGGGAACTAGCAGAAAATTAATAGTTAATGTCTAAAGGCATATGCTCTCTCTACTGAATTAATTTGCTGTTACTCCATCTGGAATGATATTAGCCATGTATCATTCTTCGTATAATTAAGGAAACAGTCACTCAAACCACTTTCTGTGAAGCTTAATTCTCTCACAGCTTCTGGTTGGGAATGGCTGTCTTATTAATTTTCTGTTACTAAAAAAAATAGAGACTTCCCAAGCCTCATCTCTCCTCCTAGTGTGGGCAATGGCCCATTTCTTCTCTTGGGACCCCAGACCTCTGAACTACTCTCTTGGCCCAGACTCCCCACTACTTCCTGATCCTATGCACCCAGACCAACCCAATTCCTCGCTCTATTCCCCTGGAACCCTGAAAGCCTTTGAATACCGAGACTAGTCTTCATCTCTGGCTGTCCCACCCCCAACCTGGATTCCTGAAACCAGCCTCCTTCTCTGCTTGTTCTAGATTCCTGAGACCAGCTTCCTTCCCTGACTTCCTGAGAGTCCTGAATCCTACCTCTGCCTAGCAATCTTCACAAATTGTACTGTGCCTGCTGACTAAAGGGATCCAGACCATAGGAGAAAGCCTGAGAGCATCTGATCATCATCTGACTTGGGCCTCTGTGTGAACTCCTGAGCAGGAAGATGAAATCAATTTGGCCCCTCCAATATAAAATCAAAAGAGAGAACCTGAAGCCTAGACCAACCAGATTTTCATGCCCAATAAGTAAACCACAAAGGCACATAATGTTTACAAACAGAAAAAAAACCTAAACTCAACAAAGGAATTCTTGAGTCTCACACAAGAACCAGAAACTACAAAAGCAATCCACAGGTCAAAGTCACAGTGAAAAAAATAATAACATGAAAAACCTAAATAATATATTCTCACTAAGTACCAACAGGCCTGTAGAGGAGTACAATGAGAATTCCCTGGAGATAACACAGGACATTGAATTCAAAAGACCAATTATAAACATGATAAAAGAATTCAGTGAATTTAAAGAACACACAAAGAAATAAAAGAATTGAAAGAAGATAGGGATAAACTTCTGAATTATTTCAGAAGAGTCAGAAATATTGAAGAATACTCAGGCTGAAAAGAAGAAGGAAGTGAAACAATAAGCCAATTAGAAAAGACAGGAGAAAGCCTCTCCAGTAGGATGAATGAAATGGAAAACAGAATCTCAAGACTGGAAGATAAAGTGGACAAATTAGAGCACTCAAGCAAAGATTATGAAAAATTTAAGAAAACACAAGAATGGAATATGCAGGAATTGTGTGACACCATAAAAAGACCAAAATTATACATCACAGTCATAAAGAAAGGAGAACAATCTCAGGATAATGGTATGGACTAGATCTTCAACAGGATCATAGAAGAAAATTTCCCCAAATTAAAGAAAGCACATAGAACACCAAATAGGACCAGAAAAGAAACTCTCCGCAGCACATCATAGTAACACTAAATGTCCAGAACAAAGAGACAATACTGAATGCTGCAAAACAAAAACAGCAAGTCACATAAAAAGAAAAGCCATCAGAATTACAGCTGACTTTTACTGCAAACTATGAAAGCCAGAAGAGCCTGGACCAAAGTATTCCCAGTTCTAAATGATCACAGATGCCAACCAAGATTACTTTACACAGCCAAAATATCTATTATAGTCGAATGGGAAAGAAAAATCTTCCATGACATATATAGGCTGAAAGAATTCATGCCCACAAAATGAGCCCTTCAGAGAGTTCTTGAAGCAATACAAAGAGCTGGAGAAAGGAACGACTGTTCCCAAGGGGTGACAGAAAGAAACTTAATGAAGGTATAACTGTGGAACCACACAGTTACACCAAGAATGCAAACATAAATCAAAAATGATAAGAATCAATACACATCTTTTATTAATAACTTTAAATATCAATGGACTGAACTCCCCAGTCAAAATGCACAGACTAGTTGAATTTATTAGGAAACAAAACCCATCTTTTTGTTGTCTGCAAGAATTCCATCTCATTTTCAAGGATGGGCACTACCTTAAGGTGAAAGGATGGAAAAAAATATTCCAAGCAAAAGGTATTAAGAAAAAAGCAGAAGTTGCAATTCTAATATCTGACACAATAGACTTCAAACTAAAACTAATCAGAAGAGATAAAGATGACCACTTCATTCTGCAAAGGAACAGTTGGCCAAGAAGATATTACAATCATGAAACTCTGGTGCCCCTAACTTTATAAAAACAGTACTACAAGACTTTAAGACCCAGATTAGTCCCAACTCATTAATAGGAGGGAACTTCAATGACCCATTGTCTCCATTAGATAGGTCAGCTGGACAGAGAATTAACAGAGAGACATCTGAATTAAACAATTCCATACATCAAAAGGATCTAACAGACATCTACTGAATATTCCACCCAAGCACTAAACAATATACTTTCTATTCAGCACCCTGTGGAACTTTCTCCAAAACTGACTACATATGGGGCACAAAACAAGCCTCAACAAACACAAGAAGACTGAAATAATTCATGCATTCTATCAGACCACAATGCAATAAAGCTTTAAATCAACACCAGAAGAAACTTTAGTAACTACACGAACACATGGAGATTAAACAACACACCCCTGAATGATGAGTGGGTCAAAACAGGAGTTAAGAAAGAAATAAAAGTATTCCTGGAACTAAATGAAAAGGACAATACAACACAACAAAACCTCTAGGACACGTTGAAAGCAGTTCTTAGAAGGAACTTTATAGCTCTAAATGCCTAAATTAAAAAATCGGAAAGAACACAAATAAATGACTTAACATTGGAACTGAAGGCACTTGAAAAGCTACAACAAATGAAACCCAAACCCAGCAGAGAAGAAGAAATAACAAAAATCAGAGCAGAAATTAATGAATTAGAAACAAAATAGTACAAAGAATCAACGAATCTAAGAGCTGATTGTTTGAAAAGATAAACAAGATCGACAGACCCTTAGTCTAGTTAACCAAAAGAAAGAAAGAGCGCCTCCACATCAACAAAATCAGAGATGAAAGGGGAAACATCACAACAGACAACAAAAAGATCCCGAACATTATAAGGAAATATTTTAAAAACATATACACTACTAAATGTGTAAACCTAAGAGAAATGGATGGGTATCTAAAAGCATGGGAACCACCAAAACCAAACCAAGAAGAAGTCAACAGCTTAAACAGACCCATAACACATAAGGAAATTGAAACACTAATACTTACAGCAGAATTCTACCAGGCCTTTAAAGAAGATCTACATCCAATACTACTTAATTTATTCAAAAAGATAGAAATGGAGGGAGAATTTCCAAATTCCTTCTATGAAGCCAGCATCACTCTCATAACAAAGCTAGGTAAAGATACAACCAAAAAAGAAAAGTACAGACCCATATCCTTAATAAACATAGATGTAAAAATTCTCAACAAAATACTTGCAAACCACATTCAGATAGATAACAAAAAGATCATCCACCATGTTCAAGTCAGCTTTATTCCAGAGATGCAGGGATGGTTCAATATATGTAAGTCAATAAATGTCATAAATCATCTAAATGGATTCAAAGACAAGAACCACAGGGTCATCTCAATAGATGCAGAGAAGGCCTTTGACAAAATTCAACATGCATGTATGTTCAAAGCTCTAGAGGGAATTGGACTGGAGGGAACATTATCTCAACATAATTAAAGCCATATAAAACAAACTCACAGCCATTATCATTCTAAGTGGAGAAAAACTGGAAGCATTCCCATTAAAATCAGGAACCAGACAAGACTATCTCCACTGCTTTTTAACATAGTTCTTGAAACTCTTGCAAAAGCAATAAGACAAGTGAAGGAAATTAAAGGAGTAATAATTGGAAAAGAAGAGATCAAATGATCCATTTTTGCAGATGATATGATATTATATCTAAGAGACAGAAAAAATTTCACCAGAAAACTAGAAATGATTAATACTTTCAGTAAAGTTGCTGGTCACAAAATTAGTTGACAAAAGCCTGTAGCCTTTCTATATACCAATAAAAAACAATCAGAGAAAGAGTACATGGAAACACTCCTTTTCACAAGAGCTTCAAAAAAATCTGAATAAACCTGACCAGAGACATTAAAGACCTCTACAGTGAAAACTTTAAATCTTTAAAGAAAGAGACTGAGGAAGACACCAGAAGATGGAAGGATCTCCCATGTTCATGGATTGGAAGAATTAATATTGTGAAAATGACCATCCTACCAAAATCCATTTATAGATTCAATACAATACCAATAAAAATGTCTATGATATTCTTCACAGAATTAAACAAAATTGTAAGATTCATATGGAAGGGCAAGAGACCATGGATAGCCAAAGCAACCCTGAGTACTAAGAGCAATGCTGGGGGGATTACTATACCAGGTTTTAAACTACATCCCAGAGCTATAGTCATATGAACAACATGGTATAATGGAACAAAAATAGACCCTTAGATCAATGGAACAAAATTGAAGATGCAAATATGAGCACATGCAATTTCAGCCACCTGATATTTGACAAAGCGCCCAAGTACATTCACTGGAGGAAAGACAGAATTTTCAGCAAATGGTCTTGGCAAAATTGGATCTCCACCTGTAGAAGAATGAAACTAGCCCCCAATCTTTCCCCTTGCATAATAGTCAACTCCAAATTTACCAAAGACCAATGTGAAGCCAGAAACCCTGAAACTGTTAGTTGCCAACATTGGCAATAACCTAGACAATACAGGTGTAGGAAAGGATTTTCTAAATGAACATCAATTGCTCAGGATATAAGTTAAGAGTAAAAAAATGTGACTTCATTACACTATCACGTTTCTGTACATTAAAAGAAGCAACCAAGGAAGTGAAGAGACAACCCACAGAGTGGGAGAAAATATTCACGAGGGATACATCTGAAAGAGGCTTAACATCCAGCATATGTAAAGAACTCATAAAGCAATCAAGAAAACCAATTAAAGATGGGCTAAGGAACTGAACAGAGAGTTCTCAAAAGAAGAAATAAAGATGACTAAGAAGCATCTTGAAAGGTGTTCAACATCATTAGTAATTAGGGAAATGCAAATTAAACCCACTTTAAGATTTCAT
This sequence comes from Nannospalax galili, assembly GCF_000622305.1. Lineage (NCBI taxonomy): Eukaryota > Metazoa > Chordata > Mammalia > Rodentia > Spalacidae > Nannospalax > Nannospalax galili. The sequence goes on along the minus strand of NW_008335824.1, from coordinate 1,506,040 downwards.
CTTATCCCAGACTGGCTAAGATCAAGAGAACAAGTGATACCAAATGTTGGAGAGAATGTGGGGAAAATGGAATGCTCATCTCCTGCTGGTGGCATTGCAAACTTGTGCAACCCCCAGGGAAAGCAGTGTGGAGAACCCTTGAGAAACTTAAAATGAACCTACCATTTGACCCAGTTATACTACTCCTTGGCATATACCAAAGGACTCATCATATTGTAGCGACACTTGTACAACCATATTTGTTGTTGCTCTTTTCATAAAGGCTAAGAGATGGAAGCAATGTAAGTGTCCCTCAACTGACCAGTGGATAATGAAAATGTGGTACATTTACACAATGGAGTTCTGCTCAGCAGTAAAGAAAGGTGAAATCATGAAACTTGCAGGTAAATGGATGGAGCTAGAAACTGTTATACTAAGTGAAGTAACACAAACTCAGAAAAACAAATTGCATAGTTCTCCCTTAGGTGTGGATCCTAGGACCAAATCCTTGTAAGTGATGTATCCAGACATAACTACAGGAACCAAGATAATGAAAACGAATCAGGACAAGAAAGAACCTGAGAGAAAACAGTAGGAAACAGGTGTTACTAAGGGAGATATGGATAAAAATGGGATTATTTAAATGGGAGGGAAGGGAGGATTATGCAAGGAACTTTGGGGTTAAAGCAAAAGAAGGAGCTCAAGAGAGGTGGGGCCATAGAGGAAGGGGTATTATCAAGGGAGAAATGGGGGATATAGAGACACCTTAAATGGGGAAACCATGGTGGAAGGGTTAGACAGTGAAAGATAAATAAAGCCCAGCTAGTTCAAGAAACCCAGAGGGAATCATACTAGTTCAACTACCTGTTGACAAATTTTACATACAAGTAGTTCAAGGAACAAAATATATGTCTAGTCAAGGTTTATCTGAGAACGTTTCCCTTTTGCTCAAGCTTTATCTACATAGCATACGGTAATTAAAAGTACCAGACTGGTGGAACAAACCTTCTTCAATATCTAACGGCCATACTTTGAGGCCTATACAAATCTGGTCAGAGGGACTTAAAGGACAATTTTGGCTCCTTGCCCTCCAAGGTCGACTAAGTTCCAGGGGACTATGGAGCATATCTCAAAATGTCCTGTAACTGTGATGAGTCACCTGTCCTCTTGTTCACAGGCCCCATGGAGACCCTACCAGATGGACTTGAACCAGTGTCCAGTCTACAAAGAAGAGGGTCAACACAGGGAAAACATTTCCTCCATGCTTCCAAGTGAAGGCAGCCGTGGTCAAGTAGAACCATTGACTTATCTTCACATAGATGGAACTGGTAGAAGAAAGGAGCTAAGTGCTTCTTCCAAGTCCATATGACCCCTGAGGAACAGACCCTCAAGCGACCTTAGGGTAAAAATAAATTGGTTTATTGGGACAAATGTATGGTCTTAAACACCCAAAAGGAAAGTATAGCCAAATATTAAAGTTATCAGTATATTTCTTTAAGAGTCCATGTGTATAGCTAAAGGCTGCATAACAAGAAAAGGTGCCAGACAGGAGATACCTTCCTTTGAGTTGTTGGCCAGAGTGGTCCAAGAGACTCTCAGAATTACTCAGACTATTGCCACAGCCCTTGATGTCCTCCCATAACTTGAAGGTAGGACTCCACTGTAAAATACAGAACATACCTTGGACACAGTTTTGACTTTTATTATCTCTCCCAGTCTACTCTTTTTGGATGTTGTTTGTTATTGTTTTGCCAAGGCCTTCAGGTGCATCAAGTTGTTAATATGAGAACTATCCACTTTTTTGATGTATGCCCTTAGCACTATAAACTTTCAGTTTAGAACTGCTTTCTTTGTATGCCATAGATTTTTCTATGTTACATTTTCATTTCATTCAATTCCAGAAATAAAAAAATCCTTCTTAATGTAGTTTTTAACCCAATTTTTTATTCAGTAGCATGTTGCTTATCCATGAGTTTGTGTACTTTTCCATTTTATTGTTGTTGATATTATCCAGCTTTATTACTTTGCCATCAGATAGAATATAGGGTGATATTTTAATGTCCCTAAATTTGCTGAGACTTGCTTTGTATTCTAATATATGATCAGTTTTGGAGAAAGTTTCAAGGGCTGTTGAGAGGAAAGTGAATTTTTTGGTGTTTGGGTGGAATATTCTGTAAATGTTTATTAGGTCCATTTTATTTATAATATAATTTAAGTTCCTGGATTCTCTATATTGTTTTTGTCTAGATGACCTGTGTATTCATGTGATTGTGGTATTGAAGTGACCCACTATCACTGTATTGGAATCAATTGGTAATTTTAGATCTGTTTCTTTTATGAAATTTGTGCCCTTGTGTTTGTTATATATATGTTTAGGATTGTAATATCCTCTTGGTGGATTTTTCCTTCAATAGTATGAAATTTCCATCTCTATCTCTACTGACTAGTTTTAGTTTGAAGTTTAATTTTCATGCATTATAATATCCATGACTCCATATCCATAATTTCATTTGCTTGGGATTACTTTTCTATCCTTGTATTGCTATTTGGTGTTATTTATTGATGGTGAGATATGCTTCTTGGAGATAGAGAAAAGCAAAAAGATTAATTCTGATTTCTAATCTAATTGGTTAGCCTGTGTATTTTTATTGGGGGGGGGCTGAGACCATCTAATATTGAGAGTTATTATTGACCAATTTTTATTAATTCCTGTCATTTTGTTGTTGTGGAGTTATTTTGTTTGCTCTCTTCTGGTTAACAGTCCTGGAGTTGTTTATTCATTCCATGTGTCCTTATGGGTGTGTTTAGTCATCTTTTAAGATTGAAGTATTTCTTTTATTATCCTCTATAGAGAAGATATAAATTTCTTAAATCTGTTTTTAACCATAGAAAGTTTTTCTTTATCCTTCTATTATGAGTGATAACTTTTCTAGGCATAATTATAGCCTTGGTTGATATCTGTGATCTATAAAAAATTTTAGAGCATTAATCCATGCCCTTTTGGCTTTCAAAGTCTCTATTGGATCAGGTATTTTTCTGTTGGGCCTGTCTTTATATATGATTTGGTCTTTCACTCTTGAAGCTTTCAATATCCTTTCTTTGTATTGTTATGTTTTGATTATTGTGTCTTTTGGGGAATTTCTTTTCTGGTCCTGGGTTATGGTGTTCTGCACACCTCTTACATCTTGATCAGTATTTTTTCTTTTTTTTTGGAAGGTTTATTCTGTCATTTGATTGAAACTATTTTCTGTGCCTTGAACATAGGTTTGATTCATAGGTTTGATCTTTTATAGTGTCTCAGAGTGCCTGCTTACTCTGTTCCTGTGTTTTTTAGATGTAACATTTTCTTTGGTCAAGTGATCCAATTTCTCTAAACTGTTTTCAAGGCTTGATATTGTATCTTTTACTTAATTCATTCTATTGCTGAGGCTTTCCACTGACTTTAATTTCAAATTCTATTTCAGTTTGGCTTTTCTTCAGAATTTTATTTATCAAATTCTATGCCTCTATCTTGGATTTTTAAATTTTTAATCAGCTGTTTGTTTTTACATGGTCTTCATTCCAGAATTTGTGCATTTCCTCCTTGAGTTACTTGAAAATATTTATAATCACTATTTTGAAATTGTTGTTTGTGTATCAAGTAAATCTCTCTTCTTAGGGGACATTTTATGGTTCTACTAATTTCCAGAGGAGACTTATTATCTTGATTATTCATATTGTTTATGCTTTTGTGATGGGATCCAGACATCATTGGTGGTGTTTCTTGGCATTGATATCATCTTGCTGAGGGAGTATTTGGATCTTTCTTTGCTATTACCTCAATGAATTAAGTCATGGACTAACTGAATGGTGCTGGATTATCCGTCTTGGGGTAACTCTGCATTGATGTAAGAATGTAGCAACAGATGTGTTCCCCACACAAGGATATTAATACTTCTTAGCCCAGAGGCAATCCTCCTGTAGAGTTAGTAGATTTTCACTGCCAACCTTCATAAGTATATGGAACGCTCGTAAAATGATCCTTGGGTGTCAGGATCTGGGGTCACAGTTGGAGTGAGCAGTGTTTCTTAGGGACTGGGGGAAGGATGTTACACTGAATTCATGTGGTGGTCAGCTGGATAGAGGCCGTGTTGGAGGTCCCTACCTGGGGTTGAGGTCTCAGGAGTCCTTGTGGTCTCCACTCCATGGTCAGAGGGATGGCTGGTGGGAAGTGAGGACAGGCTCCGGGAGTTGCTTTCCAGCAAGGGGAAGGGTCCTGGGGGAGCCTACCTGTGGCTGAGAGCTTCAGGGAGCCACAATAAAGGTCCCAGAGGCAATGCAGAGGGAGAGTTCACTCTCTGGGCTCAGGAAGGGGCTCTGGGCTGCCTATTTTCTTGTGTTCCACTGTTCATGAGGAGCAATGTACATGGTCCTGGCATTGGTATGGAGGAAAGGGTCACTATGTGGTTCAGGGTGGGGTTTTAGGGCTGTGTTTCTAACTGGGTTCTAGGACTGAGTATCTACCTGTGGATTGGGGTTTGAGTGAAGCTACACAAGATGTCTTGGTGGAGTTATCAAGAGAGGAGTTGCTGTCACATTTGTATTTTCTTTTTAAAAAATATTTTATTTATTATTTTTATTTTATGTGTATGAGTGTGTTGTCTGCATGTATGTAAGTGCATCCATGTCGTGCAATGTCCACAGATATCAGAAGAGGAATTTGAATCCCCTGGAACTGGAGCTATGGATGGTTGTTGTCTGCCACATGGGTGCTGGAAATCAAACCCAGATCCTTTGCAAGAGCAGCCAATGGGCTTAACCACTGAGCCATCTCTCCAGTCCCCATATTTGGATTTTCTTGATGTTCTCTGTTGCTTTGTATTTTACTCATTTCTACATTTGCCTTCAGATCTTATTTTCTAAATTAAATCCATTAAAACTAATTGTCTAGTTTCCCCTTTGTTTTCATGTACTATCTATATCACCTCTCAGTAATACATGGAATTCCAGTATTTGAATTTATTTGTTGATTCTGTTAACATCCAGTAAGCATTTTTATCATGCCTCAGAAGGTACCAGGAAAAGTAATAGTGAAGCAGACAAATGCAACCCTTGCCTTTTTGTGTTCAAAATTTTGTTGTGGAGGTGGAGACCAGGAAAGAATTGTAAGCTTAAGAGATATCACAATGGAGAATTTCACAATGGAGAATGGAAATGTGGGTCATTATGATGAGATTTACACAGAGTAGAACTTGGAAAAAGCATCCATGATGTAGTATAATTTGACAGCAGATGTAGCCACACCTAACAATGATCTAGAGGAATGAAGAAAAGATAGAAAAGGAGCCCAGACATAAATAAGCGTGCAAGAACCTGGAGTAAGAAAGAATGTGGGATGGTTGAAGAATTAAGGAATGCCAGTAAGAATGAAATGTGGACATAAGGAGGTGTGCTACAGGAGCTGAAGTTTTGAAAGAAGACAATGCAAGATCACATTGTCTTGAGGTCATAGTGTGAACTTAGAGTTTCTTAACCAATGATATTGGCAAACAATGACTTGTAAGTCAAGAAGACACATTTGTTTTGCATTTCACAGATGCAGCATTGGTTGGCATCAGTACTGGAACCAGATGGAGGGGGAAACATTGATTCATGAAGGCTAAATGGGAGGCAGCTGCAGAGGAGATGGATCTGGCATGGGGAATATTAAAGAATTTATTTGCAGATATTCCAAATTCCTTTTTGAGTTTCCAGCTTTGGTTCAGTAACTAGTTCTTGTTAAAATTGAACTCAAAGCAATAGAAATGCAATAAAAAGCGTGTTTTAAAAGTGTGTTATCAAACTGTGATATCCCTAGTGCATAGTGTACTCTACTGTCTAGTTATTTGATCTATAAATGCCGAGTCCAGCACTGCTACCACTTCAGACATATGAGAGGGACTGCATGAAGATCACCCACAAAACCCCATTTCACAGTCTGATTTTTAAGCTTGAAAACTTCTGAAATACAAAGTATATGAAAAAGAATGCCATTCTATGTTTGCAATTCATCTTAATTTCCCAATTGTTCTAGCAGTTACTTTTATATGAAAATTTGGACTATTCAGGTTGAAGAGAAAATTTGTCAGTCCCAAATCTTTAATAAAATAGCTTTTACTTCTCTTCCACAGTAGCATGCATAGTACCTTACAGCACCATGAAAGCTAACCAGATAGACATGAAGATCTCAGGTCAGTACCACTTTGATTTTTCCATGTCCTATGACTTAAGTATATAATATCATTGGCAATTTGGAGGGGAAGGATTTATGGGACACCACTGACCAACAACTCAAAAAGAGGTAACCTATATATGGAAATAGATTTTTTATTTGATAACCTATGGTGTCTGGGGGAGGTATTGTTCCCCCATTATAGGGAAGCTCCATTTAAACTCCTTTTACAGATGCATATGTATATTTCAGGAAGTTTCTCAGCAATAGATTTCCATATGGTGTTTTCAAAGATCATTATTGTTAGTTATCCTTCTCCATATTTCTGCCTCTACACTGCCACCCCACACCCACCACATTTAATACTTCCTGTTCCATTATTCCCCTTTTCTCTTTCATACCGCCTGTGTTCTACTTCTTGTCTCTGGAAATCCTACCCCATTGCCTTTTACTAATTTCCTAACATCTATTAGCACTGAAAATTAAACATACATATTTAAAGATTCAAGCTAACACCCACATGTGAGAGAGAACATGTGAGGTATGAAAGCAACTAGCCTGGAAAGATACGACCACTGGTGCAATAGTGGTATCAATGTTGTGGGAGTAACCAATCACTATCCAATTGAATTTACAGTCCCCTCCACAAGATGGAACTCATGCCTGCTGTGGTTAATTGGGTCAAGAACACATGGCTGGGTAGATCATAGGCCCTAGGAGAGAAACAAAAACTATCATTCTGCTAAACGGACACAGAAATAAACTGCACCCTCCAAATGCTTATCTTTATATCCATAGCTTAATGCATCTTTCAACTTTTATTAGTGAAACTTATTTTATCTGTAGAGAGTAATTAATGAAGAGACTCACAAGCTGGCCAATCTGCAGAGAATAAGAGACTGTGGAATGTTCAGCTGCAAAAGGGGCAACTTTATCATATCCCTTACTGCCAAGGCTCAGTGATCATTTTAGAATAGAGAGATGGAAAGATTGTAAGAGCAGAGGTAGTGTACATCTTCAAAGAAACAGTATTTGCCAGACATGACAATGGCATTGCATACATGAACTGACAGCAGCTGTGACTGCATGCACATGATCTGCACAAGATCAAGCCAGGAAAAATTCCAATATAGATGGGGAAGGGGCTCAAAAAATTCTACTGATCAATGAGGAGTAATTGGCTTCTTGAGGCAGTAGAGTAAGTTTTCTCCAGGGATGTAACACCTCAGAGGCTTCCCACTTAATTGTCCTATGCCCATGAGAACTAAGTGGACTTGCTGGGTTTGAAAAAGGAGCACATGTTGTTGAGAAGAAACATTTGTGAGGGAAAAGGGAAAGAATTGGAGAGGAGAGCTAAAGGTCTGTGAATTTGATCAAAATCCATTATATGCATGTATGAAATTCTCAACAATAAAAAAGCAATATATAAAAATAAAAATTTTAATTAGAAATATCTTTTTAAATGTTTTGAGTGTGGATTTAAGCATTAGCCAAATTTTAAAACCACCATCATTTAGTGTTTATGCTGGCACAAGGTCCAGGCAGTCACAGGCTGTGCAGGTGTGCTTCAGCTGTCAGTTATCTTGCCTGGCTCTGTATAGCACTCATTTGTCTTAAAAAGCCATCAGAAAGTTTGAGCTGAGTAATTATTTAACAACTGTGCTGGGAGGAAGTAATATCAATATATTTAAACTTCAAAAGTCATTTTTGTGACTTAATTTTTACAATCTTTCAATAGAAAATATATAAATGCCATTATAATGATTATTTTTTCCATTTTGAATGAATAACCAGTATGAATCCAGGATGTGGCTCATCCTTATTTAGAAAAAAAGTTGAAGTTAATTACATTAATTTCTTGCTTGGATTTATCGTCAGTAATAAATTAAAGCACAACGGAAAAGGTTAATTTAGTCTAAAAATAAGTTAATTAGAAGACATTCATGCAGTACGAGCTGTCTAGGATCAGATTGCAAAAGAAAAATACTCTATTTTCTTTTAAAAAAATTTTATTTTTATTCAGTTCTTTGTATATTTTATACAGAACATTTCAAACAATCATAATCATTTTTATACCTATGCCCCCCACTGGCACCATCCCCCCCTACTGGAGCCTACCTACTCTGTCATCCCTGTTAAGGCTCACTCTGTCATCAGTGTCCCAGGCCATTCCCTATCACAAGTCCATCCACTAAAGTCTAGTTGGCTTACCTTGTTTTAGGAAGATCAGCTCTTCTTCATATGGCCACAGCCAGTTGCCAATATTTCTTCAGATAAATTTGGGATCTGCTGTTCATTTTCCCAGTACTGTGCTAGGTAGTTGTCTGCCTGAGTTTGCATGGGACTTGTGTATGCTGACACCATTGCCATAGAATTATATGAGCAGGTTCCCAGGCACTTGTAGGACTGTTTCCATATGGTCATGCATCTCCTCCCTTACAATCTTTCCACTCCCTCTTCCGTGATGGTCCCTGAGCCTTGGGTGGGTGAAGTTTGATAAAGGAGTCCTGTCCAAGGACCGACATTCAGCAGACTCTTGTTCTCTACATTTTGGCCATCTGTGACCTTTTGTGTTCCTGGCCCTCTGCTGCATGAGGGAGTGCCATTATTGAGAATGGAGAGATTCAGTGTCCTCTTCTTTACCCCCATTTTCCCCATTTCTCCCTTGATAATACCTGTCTCCTATGGTCCCACCTCTCTTCCCTTCTTTCCCTTTATCCCCAAGTTTCCTTATATAACTCTCCTTTCCCCCTAGCATTTAAATAACCCCATTTTTATTGATTGCTCCCTTAGTATCTGGTTTCCTATTGTTCTTCTCTTTCAGGTTCACTTAGTATAACAGTTTCTAGTTCCATCTACTCAGTGGTAAAGAAAGATGAAATCATGAAATTTGCAGGTAAATGGATGGAACTAGATCCTCTTTATTTTCTAGAAAGATTAGTGACAGTTTGAAAAGAATTCAGAATAATGTCAAGTTTTGAAAACTTTAGAAGAATTTGACACGAGAGCAAATATTAACATGTAGGTTGAAAATTAATTTTTACATGTTATTCTAATTAGTTACAAATATTTGTTTGACTACTAGAAAGATATAGCATTGTGATTTCAAATATGTGTTGGTGAGTGTGCTGGATAGTTTTAATTATCAATTTGACACACCTGTTAGGAGGGACCCTCAACTGAGGAATTGTGTCCATTGGATTGAGCTATGGCCATGTCTGTGGGGCATTTTCTTAATTTTTGAGCAATGTTGGAGGGCCCAGAGAACTGTGTGCGTGGCTACCTTTGAGCAGATGTTCTTGTGTTTTATAAGAAAACATGTTGAGCACTGACCAGAGTAGCATCGAGTAAGCATTTTACCTCCATCATCTCTGCTCCAAGTTCCTACTTTGGCTTCCCCTGATTATGGACTGTGAGCTGTAAGCCAAATAACCCTTTTCCTTCCCAAGTTGGTTTTGGTCAGTGTTTTTATAACAGCAAATAATTAAGTAAATCTGTGTTTTGACTAATCCTTAAGGACAGAAGCAAGTATTCTTTCTTTTGTGGCTATAATGTACAACTGCTTTTTGTCAGTGCTTGATTTAGTTGCTGTTTTCTAATTCAGTTATTTTTTTTTTGCCCCAAATACCATTTCATTCATGATGATGTTTTCACTAGTTTAAAATGCATTGAAAAAGAACATTATCATGTATTTTTCATAAAAGTGGTAGCAAGGGAGAATATAGGCCCCAGTGGGAAGTCATTGCAATTGCTTTATTAGATAGAAATGATGCACCTGCTAAAGTACTGAACAAGCATTTGTATTTACCTCCATAGGTTAAGTTTTTATAGCAGTCACTGTTTAGATGTTCTTGCTTCTTTCTCTGTGTGTGTTTTTTATAGTAGATGGAATCATACTGAAACTGACCAACAACCCATGGAAAATAGATGATGCTGAGACCTGAAAGTTCAGTGCCTTGCCACAACAGGAGCAAGATCATTACACACCTACCATGCCTCCCAAGGCTCAGGGACTTTTGTGGAAAAGGTTGGTGGAAAGAATGTAAGAGCTGGAGGAAGGGGTGGAGTGTTAATTGGAAATGTCCTCTGACCACTATGCCAGCAGGTTATAGTCACACATCCTTCCCATGCTCATAAAGGAATCAGTTACCCCTCCCACCTAATCGGTCCACCTTAGCTGCATACAGAGGAACGGACTGAGAGGCACCTCTCTCACCATTTTAAGCAGCTGTTGAGAGGTCATAGGTTCTGTATTTGAGTGTGGACTTTAGGATGCAGCCGTAGATGTGGGGCACCCACTCTTCTGTAAATAAACCCCTACCCTATGCTTTGTTTAAAAATAATAAATAAAATATTAAAAAATATTTTAACTCTAAGTAACCTAAGTTCTAGGGGATAGTCCTACTTACCAACTTTATGATCAGACCTCTGACTTAATGAATATGGATTAGTCTACAAATCAACTACCCATTGTTAAGAAAGTTAGTGTTATTTTAGTTATTGTTTATCCTGTTTTCTGAGACAGGGCTTCCCTGTAACCCTGGTTGGCCAGGGTTATGTAGACCAGGCTGGCCTCAGTCTCACGGAGATCCATTTGCCTCTGTCTCCCTGGTGCTGGGGAAAATTGAATGTTTTTGAGCTACATATTTTATTTGAATATGTATCCACACAACCACATTTTTGGTCTATATGTCTAAAGTTTATACAATAGTATTATTTGTGAAAATGTAAAATTGAAGAGTCTTGCTGAGGTTTTTCATGTTGCCTCTTGTACATCCAATGTAGTTTTAAATTCTTCTATACTGTTCTTTGGGTTATGTTAGAGAACTAAAGAGGACTTCTAGAATTTCAAAATCAGAAATTTAAGATGCTAACTAAAAATCAAATTAAATTAAATCCCTAGATAATATTGACTGACTGTAAATTGAAAAATATTTGCAGACTCTATCAACAGAGCTTAATATCTAAAATACACAAGCAACATCTATAAATCAACTACAAAAAGCTACTCCACAAGAGATCAAAATAGGTGGTCATGGAATTTTCAGAACAAACAGAAAACTAGCAAGAAAGTGACAAGATGGCTTGAGTTGATGAGTAATTTAAGTAATTCAAATTAAGGCAACATTTAGCTATGATTGTCAAAGATTAGACTGTCAGGAATTGTATCAATAGGCAGTAGCAACTATGACATAAAGTTATAAGAACTCTCCTGTGCGTCTTATGAGAACAGTCTGACATGACATTCAACCCCACCAGAACTCTTCTACTTCTGAGTACATATCTCAAGGAAGTTAAGAGGATGCTTATGAAGATTTATTGCAGAAATGTTCATAAAAGCAAGACTGGGAGGCAGCCTGGATGTGTATTGCCTGGGTAGAGATAAATGAGCTCATCACTGAGCCAGTGGATGTGTGAATCCAGAGTCAATTCACAGGGACTAGATACAGAACCTCACATGCTCATCATTTACATAAGGGGATGGTAACTCAAATGCCAACCACTAAGACGGTAGAATGGCAAAACTAGACAGCTATCACTGTGACAATAGGTAGTTAAAATACAGAGTATGTGTTTGTCAACCATTTTAAAAACATGCTGTGAGATTTAAAGCAGTTTTCTGTTTCTGTTTTCTATTTGAAGTCACTAGAAGTGCTGACTTAGAATGCTTATGGACTACTCAACAAGATAAAAATGCATTTTGCTAAAGTTTTAGTGTGGAGGCTTGAGAGTAGGGGCAGAATTAAAAACTAATGGTATCTACTCCTTAGCTTCAAAGACTTCCTGAATTATCAATAAATATATGCAGAACATTTAATAATGTCTAATGGTGTTAAAGGGATTGCAACTAAAATACCTTCTGCTGACACATGTGTTTTTTTAAAAAAAATTATTTATTATTTTTATTTTATGTGTATGCGTATATTGCCTCCATGTAAGTAAGTACACCCATGTCGTACAATGCTTGTGGAGGTCAGAAGAGACTGTCAGATCCCTTGGAACTGGAGTTACAGACAGTTGTTAGCTGCCATGTGGGTGCTGGGATTCGAACCCGGGTCTTCTGTAAGAACAGTCAGTGTTCTTAACTGCTGAGCCATCTCTCCAGCCCCATGCATGTCTTTTTATCCCTGATCCAGCTCTCCCCTTGGCAACTACTTCTTACTCCTTCAGACGTTTTTAATAGTTGCTTCCATACTTTTCAATTATAAATTTTTCTGCCTTCCTGAATTCATTGAGACATTTGGCCTTGTTTTGATTTTATAAAATTTCATCAGTCTTGAGATTATGCTCTTCTTACTATTGCACTTATGTGTTTTACTTTATCTTAGAAATCATGATGCTAATAGATGATAAATGGTACTAAGTAGTATATAAGGAATTAATGCTATAATAGTATAAATTGAAAATTAAATACATTGAAAAGTATTTGCAGAATCTAACAACAGAGCTTAACATCTAAAATACACAAGCAACATCTACAAATCCCTTATAATAGTTAATTTTATGTGTTAAGTTGACTGAACCAAGATAAACAGATTCAACATTATTCTTCAGTGTTTCCTAAAGATGCTTGCATTTGAATCAGTGTTCTACATTAAATAGATTGCCTTCCTCAGTGTGAGAATACATGATTCAACCTGTTGAGAGCCTGAATAGAACAAACAAAAAGAGAAATTTTCCCCTTGAACTGGCACTTACTTCACCTCTTGCTCCCAGACTGAGATTTAAGATATTGGCTTCCCCAGTTTATAGACCTTTGGTTTTATACTGGTTTTCCTGGCTCTCTAGCTTACAGATGACAGGGTCTAGGACTCCAAAATCTCTAAAATCATATCTCTGAAATCATGTCTGCTCTTTATATTATCTATGTATATATCTACCTGTCTTTATCATCATCATCTTCTGTCGATCATCCATTCATCTACCTACCTATAATATATATCTCATTTATTCTGTTCTTCTGGAGATCTCAGATTAATAACTCCCTATATTCTCAATATATAATATTTGGGAAAATGTTGTAATTTTGGTTAAAGTAACATTTAGAGTTTTTATTCTTTTAAAATTTTTAATTGAATATTTTCATTTTTTATACAATATAATTAGGTTGTGTTTAGATTCCATCCTCATCTGCCCCTCCCCTCTTTGCCCCCTGCCAAATTCAATGTACTCCACTATATATACAATATGGTCTATAGTATCTGATTTGTGTCCCTACATGTCCCTCAGTATGAGTCCATCCACAGGGGCCTGATCAACCTACGAAGAGTCCCTTCCAAATACAGTCAGAGTGAAGGAATGCCAAGGACTTCAACATATGAATTAAGTACAAAATTCAACCCTATGACAGCCACCATGAACCTATGAAGCAAACCTTCAGTTTTTCTTTTCCAAGGGCTTTCAGTCTAATCATCTACCATTTTTTTAAAATTAAGCTGTACTATCCTTCTTCCTAGAATTCTAATTTTACTTTGAAAATATCTCTTAGTTTTATTGAATATGGTGTTTCTATTTAACCTATCCCTTAATTTTGGAGATAACAATTTCTGCTCACTTCAAAAGTTACTGATCTGTACCAGAGCACTTTGTTACGAGTTGATGTCCCTAACAAGCACTGTGATAACTATTAACATATAAAAAGTGTACCGGGGAGTGCTGCTAGTCTCAAGCTCTGTAGAAGATAAAGAAAGCATGCAGCAGATTTCCTTAAGGTGGAAGATAGGCTGTGGTGTGGACTCAGGGAAGACCTCAGCTGACTGGAAGCTCAGAAGCTGAGATGACATCCAATGTAGTCTTCACTGCATTGAGGGCCATGGAGCTCCACATCTATTAGTAATCAAATGTGAGCTGACACATGAGGAAAAGGTGACCTTGGTGGTCTTGGTGGCTTTCTCCACGCTAGGGATATTTCTCAAGGAAGTTCATGTCTAAAGGCTGTAAGTTAGCTATATTTCTAGAAGCTGTAAGAAAAAGTCCTTTATTTCTGAAATGGGAGCTGGGGTAATCATCACAGCCTCCACTGCTGTGCATATGCACTACATATTCAAACTGGTGGGAGTTTTTTAAAATTTATTTTTATTTATGTGTATGATGTTTTGCTTGCATGATGTAAATGCACCATTTATGTACAGTGCCTGCAGAGGCTGGTGGGTCCCCTGGACGTGGGGTTATAGGTAGTTGTTAGCTGCTATATGGGTGCTGGGAACAGAACTTGGGTCCTCTGGAAGAGCATCCAGTGCTCTTAACCACTGAGTTGTCTCTCCAGCTCCTGAACTGTGTCTTTTTTTAAAAATCCCTTCTCTCAGCTTTATTTTCTCCTTAGCTTATAAATCTCTGCTTTTAGGTTGCTTTCCAGAATTCTATTGTTTTTAAAGAACCAGGTAAAATGTCAAATATATTATGAAGCCATTAGTCAATCATCCCAATTAAAGAGACACTTTTATCTTTCAAACCCGTTTGACCCCAGATTCTATTTCTAACAGGACACAGTGCATTCTACCTTAAGTGGGATTCATTATGTGGTTATAACTCTTACAAAACTGTTAGTGCCTATCTGCAGGAAACTAGTCTTGTTAAAATCTCTATATACCAGAAACTAAATACATGTTCTTTTCAGTTATTGTTTGTTTAAATACACTGACTACAGGTATGGTCTACAAGTGATGATTAAATGTCCTGTGTTATGAAATGTTAGAGCACTATACAATCAAGAATGGAAGCTATGTCCTTTTATGTTGTTCTAGCACAGAGTGATACTTTCAATAATATTTTAAAACAGTTATGCATGACGCAGTGCATCAACACAAAGAGAAGTAAAAATAAATCAAGGTACAGGTTGTGGAAGAATAGTGTAATCTGTTTTGCTCAAGGCTTTTGATAAATGGAACCAACCACTTGTCCTTTTAAGAACAATTTCCTCATCCCTATAGTGCTAGTGACCTATTTTTTTACTTTCAAGGATCATATTTTCGTAAGGGAAGAATTTTTGTAGGTATTAAACTATTTTGAATTATTTAAGACTGATAGTTTAAATGAGAGTAAGTAAAAACATTTGTTTAAATCTACATACAATTGATCTGTATTGGGTTATCAAGTTAATGTTCTATTAATAAAAATAATAAATGATATTTCTTAGTAGTGTAATGTTTTATGTTTGTTTACCTACTTCATGTAAAAATCCAAAGAGTTTAAAAAGAAGTCATTGTTTTTTGTGTCTAACATATGATGCTATTCTTTCCTTTAAATTTTCCCCGTTCTTCTGATTTGCCTTCTTTATTTTATTCCTCAGTTGAAATAAGTTTCATGAAGCAATACTTACTATGTAGACATACTCTGATACTTTTCTTTTTCTTCTAATGCAATAAAATGTTAGTTGTGATGCATTAAATTAAGTTCACAAGCCCTCGTGTCTTAAAACTTGCAACTAAAAGACACAGATCTCAAAGCCCAAGCTATTTTCAGTCTTGATTATCATTAACCGCTGTCTCCAGAACCGACATGTGTTTTAATTCTTTTCTTTGTTCTCTACCTGATCACTAATGTCTCCATGCCCTTGCTATCTTATACCTGGATTCATATGGTAGCTGGCTCACTGGTCTTTTCTACTCTCTTTCCTCAACCACAGCTTTCTGACATCCATTCAACATTAAATTCCCTGAAAATTTAGCAAAAAAGATAATTATGACCGTCTACTAGTGCTAGCATTCTTCAGGAAGTACTCTGGATAGATGCTGGTGCAGGGCACTATTGTTTGCATTGACTCATTACCTTTCACAGGGATAGATGAAGAAACTGAGACTGAAAGAAGCTTAATTATCTTTCAGAGACCACACAGCCTCTCACAGGCAGTATTGGCATTTGAACTTCAAGCTCTGGAGTTCAGACAGAGGATGTGTAAATCTGACAACCTCTTGATACTCTCTCTGACCCCAAAAAACTGGAGTAGCTAGACAGATTTAAAGAGGTATGTGATGTAAAATATATGGCCTTAAAAGGTTAACACACTTGACTTTCATCTTTATTGTTGCCTCTTATCATAGTTTCATTATTATTTAAAAAAATAAGTCTGAAAACTACTCTACCCCACCACCCTGTCCCCTGAGAGCCTTGGACCCAGGCCCACTTCAACTCCTCTGCATCTGATCCCTGGACTAGCTTCCTAATCCAGACTAGCTGAACCCACTAGCATAGATTGCTATGTCCCTCCTTAGGTGTTTCCCATCCCCATCTTCTGCTGGTATCTGACTTGCCTGACAGATGGGCCCACCTAGGACTCTAGCAATTCAGATCCCACCCATGGCATCTCTATTCTAATCCCCTGCAGTCTCAACATTTCCAACCTACTCCACCCCCACCCTGTCCCTGATCCAGGCCTACTCCAGTTCCTCTGCATTTGATCCCTAGATTAGCTTGCTAACAGACTAGCTAACAACCCCCCAGCACAGATTGCTAAATCCCTCCTCAGATGTTTACCACCCCTATCTTCTTCTAGCTCCTGACCTGTCTGACAGATCAATCCACCTAGGACCCTGACAAATATACAGTGCGCCACTCATCAAAGAAGCATCCTTTTGGAACAGGTGGAAGCTACTGCAGAATTTCACAACTGGTCAGACACAAAGAATATACCTCTGAGAGATGCCCAGTCTTAGGTGACATATCTGCAGTGGGACATCTATACCTAAGGGCCATAGACCATAGCAGAATGAGGGGGAATAGGGTGGGGGATGGAGTAGAGAACTAGTACATCCCTCAACTCTCACCAGTGAAGATTCCTTACGTAACAGAGTGTGATGTACATGAAAGGCCACAACTGGCCAACTTTTAAAGAATAAGAGACTGCAGAAGTGTGTCCTTGGATAGGTCTTTCTATATCAAACCTTTCTCATCCACAGTTCAAAAACTATTGGAAAGATTGTAAGAACTAGGGTTGGTCCATGAACATAAGGAAGCAGAGTCTTTCAGGTCACTGGAAGCTTGAACATGTGAAGCTCCATAACTACTCATTATAAGAAGTGAATATGCAAGCTGTGCAAGGTAGCATAGGCCTATAATCAAGGAAGTTGGGAGGATGAGGTAGAAAAATCCAAAATTTGAGACTAATTAATCTATAGAGTGATACCCTGTCTTGACTCAACCCTCTCCCTAACAAATAAAAAAGAAGTGGATATCTGAAAAATTTAAATTTTTTTGATTTTGAAGATTCTGCTTTAATGTACATTATTATCTAAAATTATAAATATATTTGGAGATGTCAGTAATGTATACTTCTTTTCCATTGTTTTTATTGGTGATTTTAAAATGTGAACAAGGTTAAAGTAATACTGCAAAATCTGAGACAAATGAGATTTTAAATATTTATTTATTTATTCATTCATTTATTACTACTTATGTATTTGTTTGTGTGCCTTCATGAGATTATGTGCACCACATGTAGGATCCCATAAGGGCCAGAAGAGGGCAACACATTGCTCTGAAACTGGAGTTTAAGGTAGGTATGAACCACTCACTGTGTGGGTATTGGGAACCAAACTCAGGTACCAGTCCTAGGGAAAGCCTTTTAAAGTCCAGTTTAAACTGCAGCTGACAAGATTCAGGCAGTTACAAGCCTTTGTGGGGCTATGGGGTATTAAAGAGTATTCATCATCCACCTGGCCCAGATATTACGTCTCTTGCATGACTTATGTAAAAGGGAGTAACATGGGACTGGACTTAGGTAGCTGAATGAGTGTTTGCAGCTGTCAAACAGGCTGTGGGTCAAGCATAGATGCTTAGGACCATTGACCAGACTCAACAATTTGAGTTGAATATGGCCATTGACATGATAGACTTTGGCTGGGGCCTATGGCAACAAATGGGGAAATGGCAAGTACCCATAGAATTCTTGTCAAAAGTGTAGAAGGGGGTTGGGATTCACTACACTTTTACTGAGAAGTGTTTAGCAGCAGTATATGCGGTCTTACAGGCTGATTAGTCCATCAATGGGAGAGACATTCTTCATAGGCACTGTTTAGCCCACTGTTAGATGGGTAATGTCTTGGTTATTTACTTCAAAGTCTGGGGTGTCTCAAACTCCTCTTTGACTAAGCGAGGAACCTATCAAAACCAGAGAGGAGCACTAACTATTAGTCCCTTAATGGCTAAGTTACAAGAGGTCTGGGAGCAGTAGACTGCGCCACAAGAGATGGAGCCCTTAGAGCCAGGACCCTATTGAAAAGGGTCTACTCTGTGACCTGATGCCTGTGTAAATTATTGGTTCCAACAAGGGGTCACAGGCCACATGGACAAGAGCAGCAGTATAACTGTCTATTCACATTTTCTGGACAGAGATAAGAGTGGGTCAAAGTAGCCAAGGGATTGGTAGTCATGAATGAGTGTAGGCATTGTGCAGGGGGCTTACTATGGATCCCTACATGGCACCTCCAAGATTGGGATGTTGGCTACTGGCTCTTGTGGGGTCTCCACTTATGGGAAGACTTTTGATGTATAGGAAAACAGAAGTCTATGAGAATTTATCATGTGGGAGGCTCATAAACCACTGCTCAGCCCAAGGAAGGTGAGGCTGAGGTATTAGGCAGTGTTTGATGGCCAATAGTGGAGGATACTTCTGGGTGGACTTCACCAACTATTTAGGCATGCAGACAAGAACAAGACACAGGTAATCCCAATGGAGACTAGGACTCTTCCAGGAAGTGATATAGAATGCCTGTTGGCGATGTCTAGTTTGTGGTCAGAATCCCCCAAGCAGCAGTTAACAGGAGACACCCCCACCCCCAATCCTGGCAGTGATAAGACAGTATCTCTACTAGCCAAAAGTGGACCTAACCTTAGGAGGTATAGCTTATTTTTTGGCCATATGTTGTTGTTCCCCATCTTGTAGATGTGGACTGTGGGTATAAGAAGTGTTCCTGTGGGACTGTTCCAATAAGCAGTCTGATTCTAAAAGGGATGGAATGGAGGGAATCAAGGCTATGAGGGCATGTTTATATTTAGACAACATGGCACTGATAAAGATTTCCAGCGTGAGCTAAGATGACTTACGCTAAACATCTTGAGGCATACAAGTTATCAAAAAATGGCTGACATTGGATGTCTACCTCCTAAAGGTAAACAGTGATGAAATAACCAGTTTTGACAAGAAGCCACTTTTGTGTGATTTCCTATAAAAAGATCTTGGTACCAAGGGCACATATGCTCTTGCCCTGTATCGACCTGCCTAGGGGTCTATGTGCCCTCATTTGTATTAAATAAAATGTTTCATTTGCTAGTGGCTCATAAATCATCTTTTTGACCATCTGTTCGTGCCCCAACTCTGCCTCCACATGTGTGTACAGAGGACATTTGTGTGGGGCAGTACACATGTCACAGCCTATGGGTAGAAGTCAAGGACTACTTTGTAGGGCCTGTGCCTCCTTCTCTCTTATGTGAGTTCCTATCTTGCTCAGCAAGTGCCTTTACTCACTGAGCCATCTCACTGATCCCAGAAAAATCTCTTGACAAAAGTCAATATCCCTTCACTATAAAAAGAATTGAAGAAACTAGAATAGAAAGAATATATCTCCACATAAGAAAGATCATATATGACAAACTGGTAGACAACATTCTACTCAATGGTGAGAAAATGAAAGTGTTTCCTTTAAAATCAGGAATGAGGTACATGTATCCATTCTCTCCAGGCTTATTCAGTATAGTGTTTGAAGGCATGAGAAAGGGGTATAAGCAGGAAGTAAAGAAGTCAGATTATCATTATTTGCAGATGGCATGATCCTGTACTTGAAAGTCTTGAAGACTTCCCCAGGAAGTGCCTAGATCTGATATATATTTTAGAAAAGCAGTAGCATATATCAGCATAAAAAAATCAGTAGCTTCTCTCTCTCTCTCTCGCTCTCTCTCTCTCTCTCTCCCTCTCTCTCTGTGTGTGTGTGTGTGTGTGTTTGTTTTTTTAAAGGAAGAAAGCTTTTTACATCTATCTCGAATGAAAAAATGCTTAAGAATCCAAGTTTATAATTTTGTGTATTACCTTCCTGCCAGTCCAAACATTAGCTCCTTTGAAACTCTCTCTCTCGCTCTCTCTCTCTCTCTCTCCCTCTCTCTCTGTGTGTGTGTGTGTGTGTGTATGTGTGGCATGTGTGTGCATGTGTGAACTTGCAATTGGAGGCCAGGCCAGAGGTCAACTCTGGGGACCTTTAATTTACCAGTAGGCTAGACTGACTGGCCAGTGGTCTCAGGGGTCTGCTGATCTCTGCTTCCCCAATACTGGTATTACAACTGCATGGTTTACTTGAATGCTGGGGGTCCTTTCCAGTACCATAGCCTTTCTATATACCAATAATGAGCATGCTGAGTGGTAAAACAATTCCACAATCCCATTCATAATAGCATCAAAAAAACCCAAAAACACTCAGCCAATCAACCTGCCAACCAACCAACCAACCAACTAAGCAATCTAGATATAAACGTGACCTAGGAGGTGAAATGCCTCAACAATGAAAACTTTAAAAACCTGAAGAAATATATTGAGGAAAACACTGGAAGATGGAAAGGCCTCCCATGTCTATCCAACAGGATTAATAATATTATTATATTACTGAAAGTGATCTACAGATTCAATGGATTCTCCATAAAAATCCCAATGACATTCTTCACAGAAATAGGAAAAAATCCTAAAATTCACATGGAAGCACAAATGGCCCTGAGTATACAAAATAATCCTGAACAAAAGAAGTTATGCCTGATGTATCCTAATACACGATTTCATATTGTCTTACAGAACCATTGTAATGAAATGGCATGATACCAGCACAAAAGCAGACATGAAGGTCAATGGAAGAGAAGAGAGGTTCCAGAAATTGACCCATGCAGCTATATAGCATTGTGGTACTCTTAAAATGGTCCAAAAATCAAGTATCTTTAACAGGTTGTGCTGGGAAAACTTGATATTCACCTGTAAAAGACTGAGATAAGCTCACTTTCTCTCACCCCATACAACAATCAGTTCAAAATGCACCGAAGACCTTAATGTAAAACCGAAATACTAGAGGAAAACAGAAGACAAACACTTGGAGACAAGAACTTTCTGAAAGCAATTCTTACAGCTCAGAATATTATAGCAAGAACTGAGAAATGAAATTCGATCAAGTTAAAAACCTTTTGAACAGCAAAAGAAACACAGTACCAGAGTAAGACTACATCCTACAGAATGGAAGAAAATCCTTGACAGCTTTTCATCTGGCAGGAGATGGCTGTATAGATAAGGTACTCAAAAAATTAAAATCTCAAATCACAAATCAATATATAACCAAGGAAACTGAACAAATAGCTTTAATGAGAAGCAAAAATCCCTAAAACATACATGAACAATGCTCAACATCTTTAAACATCTTGGAAAGGCAAATCCAAACTACATTAAAATTTCATCTCATGCCAGGTAGAAAACAAATGCTGGTGAAAATATGATGGGGTGGGCCACCCTTATACATTGTAGAACGGAATAAATATTAGTTCAGTCACTATGGAAATCAAAATAGATGTTTCTTTAAAACCTGAAAATAGAAGTACCATGTTATTTGGTTGAACTTCTTCTGGTCTATACCCAAATCAAAATAGATGTTTCTTTAAAAACTGAAAATAGAAGTACTATACTATTTGGTTGAACTTCTTCTGGTCTATACCCAAAGGAACCGAAGTCAACAGACAATAGAAATACTTGCATATCACAAAACTATTCACAATAACCTAGGTATGGAGCCAGGTTAGGTGCCCATCAATGGATAAAAACGACAAATCAAATTTGACATATATCATGATGCTTTTAAAAATTTTTATTGAGCTTTTGTAATTTTATATAACAGTTCTCAAATTTTGTAATCTCTCCCCCATCTATGCCCCAGTCCCCCTATCAGACCACATGTAGTCCACCATACACGTTAAGTCCCATCCACTCAAGCATTTGTACCCAGATGTCCTTCAGTGTAAATTCATCCACTGGAGTCTAGTCAGTCCACCTAGAGATTGTATGTAAGGCCTACTCTCCCTCATCCAGGATCAGTCAGTCTCCAATAGTTCTCAGTCTAGGGCAGCTCCCTACCCATTTCTCTCTTCCCCTCTGGGACCTTGTTTTATTCAGTTGGCATGGGTCCTGTGCTCAATGCCACCATTGCCACAAGTTCAGATATGCAAGTTTCCAGTGACCTGAAAGCCTCTGTTTCCCTGTGTTTGTGAACTAGTCCTGGTTCTTATAATCTTTATGCCCCCTCTTTTGCAATGGTCCCTGAGGTATAGGTGGGTGAGGTTCATGTAGGATTCCCATCTAAGGATATACACTCTGAAGTCCCTTATTCTTTAACACTTGGCAGTTGTGGCGTTCTGTGTGCATTGCACTCTGTTGTATAAGGAAGCTTTCATGGTGAGACCTGAGGGATACTTTAGTTTTCTCTCTGCCCTTTGTTCTGCTATGTTCAATGGGCCTTAGGTGTAGAGGTTCAACTGCAGATGTGTACTGGATGCCTAGTACTGGGCGTCTCTCAGATGCATATTCTCTGTGTCTGAGCAGTTGTGGAATTCTAAAGTAACCTCCATCTGTTACAAAAAGAAGCTTCTTTGATGAGTGGTGTATGGTACACCTGTTTGCAAATATAAGGATCCATATTTAGCATACAGTAAGAAATTTCATTTGTCTAGAGATATGAGAGAGATAAGATTTTCTCTAGGAACTATGTCCTTTCCTGCCATTAGTATTTGGCTGAATTTGCAGTGCCACCCATGAGTTCACTCCCATTGAGAGGGTTTTAAGTCCAACTGGATAGCTATTGATTGCCCCCCAGATAACAGTGTGACTACTGTCCTGATAGAGGTAGTTTGCCATGCTGGTCATTATGGTTATTAAAGTTGAGGGCTAATAACCCTAGGGCTGGGTTGGACCACTGATTGTTTTTCTCCTTTGGCAGTTTGCATATTATCATTTTAGCATTATGGTAGCTAAACTTCAAGTAGAAGGCCTCCAGGTCAGTTCCTTGCTCCAAGTCCTGTATCTGAATCATGTCCTGTCCTCAGCAGTAGGGTTTTATCTGCTAGTTCTTGGAGATAACCAAGAGGTTTGGTAATAGCCTGTGTTATTTTGGGAATCTCTTGGACCACTCTTACCAACTACTCAAAGTGAGGTCTCTTCTGTCCGGCACTGTGTCATTTGCCAAACAGTTCCCAAGTATACATATGCAGTAACATTTAGACATCATATGGGCATTTCTCATTGGTTTTTAGGGTTTGGGAGGCATCACATTTCCCTCTGGGTTTCCTAGCCCTCCAATATTCATTCATCTCTACTCTTTTTTCTCCCCACTGGCCTCCCTCTTCCCTCTCCAGTCCCAGCACCTTCATAATCCCTACCCTCCTCCAAATAATACTGGTTTCCCACCATCCCACCTTCTGCCTTCTCTTGCCTCATTATGCCTTGGCCCCTTGCATGTCTCTCCCTCCTCTCCTCCCTCCCAACATTCCTACTTTCCCTATCTCCCTGCTGGTAACATCTGTTCCCTACTACCTCCCTCTTTCGGATTCTTTCTTTTCCTTTACCTTCGTGTATCCTTTCCATTTTCCTGGCTCCTGGTGTTACATCAGAATTTGTAAACTCACATATGAGGGATTGGTGCTACAGTCCACAAATGAGGGAGAACATACATTGCTTGCTTTTCTGAGTCCGTGTTGCTTCACTTAGTATAACACTCTCTGGTTCCATCCATTTACCTGCAAATTTCATAATTTCATCTTTTTTTTTTTCGGTCTTTTTGAGACAGGGTCTCCCTGTAGCCCCAGCTGTCCTGGAACTCACTATGTAGTTCAGGCTGGCCTTGAACTCACAGAGCTCTGCCTGCCTCTGCCTCTCAAGTACTGGGATTAAAGGTGTGCACCATCATCTTTTTTTTTTTTTTTTTTTAACTGCTGAGTAGAACTCCGTTGTGTAAATGTACCACATTTTCATTATCCATTCATCAGTTGAGGGACATTTAGGTTGTTTCTATTTCTTAGCTATTATGAAGAGAGCAGCCACAAACATGCATGTGCAGGTATCACTACAGTATGATGAGTCCTTTGATATACCATGATGTTTTGCTCAACTTTAAGTAGAACAAAATACTGTCATTTTCAAGAAAACACGTGGAACTAGAGATCATTGCGTTACATGAAACAAGCCAGACTCAGCAGGAAAAATACCATGTACTGTATCTTGTATGCAGAATCTACATTTTAAAAGGAAATGGACTAGCAGGTATGGGAGAGGACAAGCGATGGGAGAAGAGGAAAAGGACTAGCAGGTATGGGAGGGGACAAGCGAAGGTAACAGAGAGATGAGTATGATAAAGGTACATAAGGCACATATAAAAATGTCATAACAAAACCTACTATTTTGTTGTTATTACATGCTAATAGAAAGAACTTATGTGAGAATTATTACTAACACAAATGCTCTATTAGATTACATTAGACTGAGTTGATTTGAAAAATACGAGATTGAAATAATTTGACTACTCATGCTAGTTCAAGTAACAGGAATTTTAAAGCCTATGCAGCATCATTCTGTGTGGAAATTTTGATTTTATTTTGTTTTTGTTGTTTTGAGACAAGGTCTTGCTATGTATTCCATTCTGGCCTTCAACTCATTATATAGCCCAGACTGGTGTTGAAAGCTCCTCCTGCTTTTGTCTCTCAAATGCTGGTATTACAGTGCACACCCACCACAGCCAGCTCTGTGTAGAAGTTTTGATGATGCTTACTGTCCTTGCTTTTTACTGACTGTTCTCTGAGTTTATATCCAGTCAAATGGATTATCCTCTTGCCTATTTACCTCAGGCTAGGGAGTCAAACTTCATCTCAAGGATTGTCTATCACTGTTCAATTATTAGTATCTATCTGTAACCATGTGTTGACAAACATTCTGAATCTTTGCATAGGTTCTTAGGAAAGAGTGCTATAATCTGTTAGAAACATCCAACAGAAACAGAGACTGCTGCAAATATTAGAGCGCCCAACATGTGACCATCGTTTCTCCTGTAGCTGTTAATCTTTCAGAGTTCTATGGACATATGCTAAAGCAAAAATGAATTGTGTGTGGATGCATGTTTGTGTAAGTGCAAGTGCATGTATATATAGAAGTGTACATGGATGTGTGCAAGCATGTGGAAGACAGGAATCAACTTTGGGTATCATATTTCAGGAAGTGTCCATTTTTTTTTTTTTTGAGACAGGGTCTCTCAGGGACTTGGGACTCACCAATTAGGCTATGCTGACTGGCCTGTGAGCCCCAGGGATCTGCCTATCTCTGATTCTCCAGTACTGGGATTACAAGCACAGGCCACTATGTTCAGGTTTTCACATGGGTGCTTGGAAATCAAACTCAGGTCCTCATGCTTGTGTGAACAACATTTTATCAACTGGTCTATTTTCCTAGCCCTGGTAAATTAATGATTTAAAAAGAAACATTGTTCTCTGAGCAAGTACCTTGAATATAAAGAATGAATCATTTTAATAAGTTACTCCATATTACTTGACATTGTGTAGATGTGTAGATTTTCTTTTAGCAATATCTCTGTTTGGATTTTAATAATCATTTAAGAAAAGGTTCTTATTCTACATTTTAATTTTAACACTGTTTTATTACCTTTTTATTAGACACTGTTATTGAAGAGTTGTCACATTTCTGGATACCCTAAAGGATACAGTTGACTAAAGTACTAATTATACTTCTGGACCATTGCCTCATCGAATAGAAAGCATAAAATGTGTGAGGAGTTTATTGGTCTCCAGGCTTTCTCTGTTTTCCCTTTGTACCTACAGAATAAAGGTGGTCAATAAAAGTACTGGGTTAGATAATGATGTTCTGTCTGACAGTGTCTTTCTTGTTCCTTGGCTGTCTTCAAGCAATACTTTGCATCTTCATTTATCTTTACTAAATTAAACCTTATGGTAGTCATGCTTAAAGTTATTTTGTATGTGTAGTCTGCTTTTCAATAAAGATATTGCTCATATTTTGAGTCTTTTGTATTCTGTTTATCTGAAAAATATTATCTTTTCAAAATGAATATAAGCAATTATGTCTAGCTTTTGGTAGTATTATGTACATTATTTATGCTCACAAAAAGCTAGCCAAGTTCAACAGATTTTTTTTTTTATCAAAAATATATTAAGCCTAAATTTTGCCAAAATCTTTCAGGAACATTTCTCTGCATGCAGATTCTCATCTATACCAACACATATCCTCATTTCCTTACCCACTGTAAGTGCCAATACTTACAGATATTTCCATATGAAACTCTAAAAAATAAACCTGTAGAAAGATTTGTGGTCCTGTTTCTGACACTGAGAATCATATGTCCTCATAATATGCATTTATTTTTTAATAAAAAATTCAAAAGCATTCTATTATAAATAACTTTCATTTTCATCCTACAATTCTCTATGTGGAATATATACATATAGAAAACTTACTTTGTGAAGGAGTTATTTGTATTTTACAATGAAAGTTTTAGTTTCATGCACTTGAATTTACTCTAGCTAGTTTACACACAAAATGATTCATTCAGGGTTATTATCAACTCACACAAACTTTCTGATTAAATAATGAACAGACATAAATAACTGGCCCCAAATGGGAACCTACTGGGCTGCTCCACAGCTCAGATGTACTGGATTCTCTGTCTCTGTCTCCTTCTCAATCTGTCTCTCTGATCTGTTGAGATATAGTCTTGCTGTGTAGCCCAGGTTAGCACTGAACTTATGATGCTCCTGCCACAACTTCCCTAATACGGTTATTAAAGGGATATGCCACCATGCCCAGCTCCAACAAGCTATTTAGTAGGTAAGCCATACAGAAAGTAAGGAATGAAGGAGTAGCTCATAGACTAAAAGGATATTAAAGGGACTTAAAGGATATTAAAAAAATATTGTAAAAAGTAATTTTAAATGGGACAATTAAAAAATGGGGCAAAATTAAACTATGTCTGAGGATGCATACTTATATGATAAAACAATAGTGAAACAGAAGGAAACAGTTGTTATAATTATGAGAATAGTGGCTAAATTTGGGAACAGGAATCTTCTTTCTTTCTTTTTTTTTTTTTTTGTCTTTTTGAGATAGGGTCTCCCTGTAGCTCCAGCTGGCCTGGAACTCACAAGGTAGACCAGGCTGGTCCTTAACTCACTAAGATCCACCTGCCTCTGCCTCCCAAGTGCTGGGATTAAAGGTCACCATGCCCTGCAGGAGTCTTTTTATTGTAATGAGTTATAGTAGGAATTTTAAGTTGACTCACAAAACTCTATTTTGTGATCTGTGTGGTGATTACAAGTGAGTTTACCACCTTGAAGTAATTCATTAAATTATTTAGTATTTTTTTCTGTTTCATGTACAATTTATTTTAAAATAAAAATGTTGGGCATATAATTCAAACAAACCTGTCAACAACATGCCAGTCAGTCAGTAACAGTATCTGCTCAGAGGGGATTGATTACTTCCACAGTCATGCTTCACTTGCGTATGTCATGTTGTCTTCATTACAAAAGCCGTGGGTCTGAGAGACAGCTCAGTAGTTTAGATCACTGGCTGCTCTTGCAGAGGACCCGGGTTCAGTTCCCAGCATGGTGGCTAGCAACTGTCCATAATTCCAACTGCAAGGGAGGAACCTGACACCCTCTTCTGGTCTCTTCGGTCATTGCATGACATGGATGCACTTAGATACATGTAGGCAAAACACTTATACACATAAAATAAAAATAAATAAATTTTATAAAGCAATCTTAGAGAATTTCAGATTTGAGTGACACACCTAATAACTGTTTTTTTATTTTTTAATTAAAAATATTTTTTTGCTTATCCTAATTTGAAGTGTGAAACTGTCATTTGTAAGGGAAAGAATTTCAACTACTTTAGGGAGCATGATAAATTCTTTCCTTTTTACTTCCTTGGTATTAGTTGAAAAATGTCACAAATGTCATTTTTAAGCCCAAAAATAGGTCAAAGAAGAATTAAGATTAATCAAGCATCTGAGTCTTGATCTGCCTGCTAACTTTACACATTGCTGCCAGTCTCCTGGTTTCTCATTAACATTTAATATACACATTTGTCAAGATTAATCAATAGCACTGACAAATTGTTAATTAAGCTGTCCTAAAATGACTCCTTCTCTTTAATGTTTAAATATTCACTTAGGAATGTATATATGATAGATGGTGTCAAGCTTGCTAATGAAAATCATGAGGTATTTACCTTGAAGTTAGGAGTGTTTTCTCAAGTTTTAAATTTGCAAATTAAATTAAGTATTTTAAGATTCTTTCTTTTGAGATAGGATCTTTCTATGTAGCCTCAGGCTAGCTTCCAACTCTCAATCCTTCTGCCTCAGCCTCTGGAGGGCTAAGATTATAGTGCTTTGCCTCCAGTCTTGCCTCATTCTGTCTTAGTTTCATTTCCTGTTGCTGTCTGTGATAAACTACAAGGAGATCCTATCTCAAAAAGAAAAAAAAAAATTATCCTGACAAAAACGACTTAAGAAAAAAAAAAAAAAAAAGACTTATTTAGCTCCCAATTTCAGGATAGTGGCCATCTTTGTAGGGAAGTCAAGGTGGCTAGAACCTGAAGCAGCTGGTCACGTTATCCACAGTCAGGAACAGAGAGCAATAAGTTAATGCACACGGGCTGGTGTTTAACTTACTCTTTCTGCAGTACAGGACCCACCCCATGAATTGTGCTGCCCACATTCAGCACAAGTCTTCTTACCTCGCTTGACTCTGTTAAGATAATCCCTCATAGGCCTGCCTCCAACCCCAGCTAGATTGCACAATTTCTCACTGAGACTCCCTTGCCAGGTGATCTACATTGTGCGAAGTTGTCAAAACTGACCATCGCACCATTTTTAATTCCTAAATAGCAAGAAAGGTTATTATACCTGTGAATCTCCATCCATTCACACATTTTTTATATTGGAGGATATTTTCAGTAGGTGGGTCGCAACAAAGTGAGGGGTTTTTTACTATAGCTCTCAGATGCTATCTGATGACATTCTTAGCCTTTTGACTGGTGAGACCGGGTGGTTTGCTAGGATAATACATTCTAAAAGGTTTTTCATCTGTTAGTCACAGGACGCTAGATCAGAAAGAGAGGTGGGCAAGGAGTGGCTGTTTAGGGGCCTAAAGATGGCCCAAGATAAATGGTAATTAGACTCTGGACCTACAACATTCCAAACTCCACAGTCTCTGGAGTGATAATCAGTTGGTCAGCCTTGCAGGATGAGTCCAAGGTGCAGGAGTTCTTTTTGGGAACTTTTTCTCCACATTTTCTAGCATTTGAGCTGATGATGTGATGGACAAAGACTTAGGGGGACTCTGTGAAGGGTCGCTGTGTTCTGCATTTGTGAGAGGATGAGAAGGAATGGAGGCCCAGAGTCAAATGGCTTCTAACACTGCCCCCAGGATTGATCTATGCCTCCTGGCATTCACAGCCTTATATAATTTCCTTCTCTTTTGTGTGAGCTGGACACAGTAATATTTACAGACAAAAGGATTTGTCAAAATAATGGGATGTTATTTTTCAGCTTAGATTATAAAAGATGATCTTCTGTCTTGCTTACTTTCTCCCTCTTAGCATTCTTTTCAATTTTCTCTTTTTAAAAACTATTTATTTAATAACCACATTCTTAGAAGAAG
Source organism: Nannospalax galili (assembly GCF_000622305.1). Taxonomy (NCBI): domain Eukaryota; kingdom Metazoa; phylum Chordata; class Mammalia; order Rodentia; family Spalacidae; genus Nannospalax; species Nannospalax galili. The sequence continues at coordinate 1,476,183 of NW_008335824.1, read as the reverse complement.
CATTTCATTACAACAACATTGACATATTCAATAACAATTTTCTGAGCTAATATGCATCTCTTTCAAAATTGGCTGTAAATTTTTAGGTTTACAGTTGAATTATTACAGTTATACAATATTGTGCTCAGTATAAACCCTATAAGACAAAAACATTAAATGAGGTTTTAACCTTTAAAAAGATCTCCCTTTCATTATTAATATACAGTTTCCTACCGAAAAATTCATTTTTAAAGCAGTTTACATTAAGATGTTTGCACATGTGTTTCTAATCTCTATATATCTGATTATTACTAGTCACAGTCAGTTACTTTCTGAGATCCTTGACATCTGAGCATGGATATAAATCCATCAGGTAGATTTCAATGAGAATATTTATCACCTTTACTAATTAACATGAAGTAAATTTTTATGCTTCCTCCTCAAATATGTCTTTTTATTTAACTTGTTGATTTTTTGTGTCTATATCATACAGAACACCCTTTCACTACAGCTTTAACATATTCAGTAACACGCTCCAGAGCAACAGTACATCTCTTTCACAATTGGGTGCAAGTTCCTAGGTTCACAGTTGAATTAATACAGTTATATATTATTGAACTCAGTATAAGTCCTGTAAGACACAAAATTGGATGAGTTTTAACCTTTAAAAAAGATATCCATTTACATTATTAAAATACACAGTTTCATATAGAAAAATTCTTTTTCAATGCAATTGACATTAAGATGTTTGCACGTGCATTTCTAATCTCTATATATCTGATTATTACTAGAGACAGTCACTTAGTACCTGAGTATGTCTATGAAGTCATCGGGTAGATTTCAATGGTAATGTTTAGCACCTCTACTAATTAGCATGATGTAAATTTCCATGTTTCCTCCTCAAATATAATACATTTTAAAAATTTTATTGATTTTTTTGTGTGTATATATCACACAGAACATCCCAAATCATCTCATTCAACTATACACTCACTTCTCAGAAGGTACCCTCCCATAGTCTCCCTCCTCCAACTACAGCCCTTATACTCTGATATCCCTGCTACTGTCTGCTGTGTTGTTGGCACCCACAGCAAGTTCCCACTACTTGCCCTTCTAGGGAATCTAGTCAGCCTATCTAGAGGTTTTTGTTTTAGGAGGGTCAGCTGTTCCTCGCCTAGCAGTAATCAGTTGTCAATATTCCTTTAGATAAGATTGGGGTCTGCTGTTTGTTTTCCCAGTTCTATGCTGGGTTACTATTTGAGAGTCACTTGGGCCACACTGGCCAACAACTCAAAAAAAGGTATCGCCTGTCTATCATTGTTGCTTGTTATGTAGCCTTTAGCTATGTATATGGAATCTTAAGAAATTATATTGGCCCCTTTAATCTTTGGTTATACTTGCCTTTTGGGTGTTTGAGGCCATACAGTTGGCCCAGATAAACCAATTTATTTTTACTCTTAAGGTCGTTTGAGGATCTGTTCCTGAGGGGTTACATGGGCTTGGGAGGAGCCCCAGGCTCCTTTCTTTTACCAGTTCCACCTATGTGAAGATAAGTCAAAGGTCCTGCTCGAACTCGACCACGTTGGCTTCACTTGGAAGCATGGAGGAAATGATTCATCTGTGTTGACACTCCTCTTTATAGACTAGACACTGGTTCAAGTCCATATGGTGGGATCTCCTTGGCCTCCTTGATCAACAGGATAGTAAACCTACCACTATTATAGGACATTTTGAGAGATGCTAATAGTCACCTGGAACTAGTTGACCTAGGAGGGCTAGGTGCAAAAAGTGTCCTTTATGTCCCTCTGACCAAATTATTATAGGCCTCAAAGTATGTCTATTAAACACCCAAGAAGGTTAGTTCCACCAAGTTGGTACTTTTAATTACTGTGTGTCATGTAGATAAATCTTGAGCAAAGACCAGTTGTTCTTAGATAAACCTTACCTAGACATATATATCTTGGTCTGCTATGTATAATTTGTCAGTGGGTTGGAGGAGTAATATGGTTCTCACTGTTTTTCAAAGCTAGCTAGGCATTGTTTATCTCTCACATTGTCTCACCCCTCCGTCATGGTTTTCCCACTTAAGGTGCCCCTATTGCCACCCTTTCTCCCATAATAATGCCCTTCTCCTGTGGTCCTACCTCTCTTGAGCTCCTTCTTTCCCTTTGTTCACTAGGTTCCTCATATACCCTTCCCTCCCCCCTCCCTTAAACTAACCCAATATTTATCCATGTCTCCCTTATTAAGTCCTGTTTCCTACTGTTTTTCTCTTTCAGGTTATTTCTCTTCCTTTATCCTAGATGGATTTACAGCAGAATTCTATCAGACATTTAAAGAAGATCTGCATCCAATACTACTCAATTTATTAAAAAATAGAAATGGAGGGAGAACTTCCAAATTCCTTCTATGAAGCCAGCATCACACTAATACCAAAGACAGGAAAGATAGAACCAAAAAAGAAAACTATAGACCCATATCCTTAATGAACATAGATGCAAAAATTTCTTAACAAAACACTTGCAAACCACATACA
>NW_008335824.1:1471488-1473256 GCF_000622305.1 Nannospalax galili | reverse complement strand
AGGAGTAATAATTGGAAAAGAAGAGATCAAATTATCCCTTTTGCAGATGATATATTATATCTAAGAGACGCCAAAAATTCCACCAGAACACTCCTAGAAATTATTAACACGTTCAGTAAAGTGGTAGGTTACAAAATTAACGTACAAAAGTCTATGGCCTTTCTATGTACCAATAAGAGGCAATCATAGAAAGAGCACATGGAAACACTCCAATTCACAATTGCTGCAAAAAAAAAAAAAAAGAAATCTCAGTGTAAACCTGACCAAAGACATTAAAGAGCGCTATAATGAAAATTTTAAATCTTTAGAGAAAGAAATTGAGGAAGACATTAGAAGATGGAAGGACCTCCCACGTTCATGGATTGGAAGTATTAATATTGTGAAAATAACCATCCTACCAAAACTCATATATAGATTCAACATAATACCAATCAAAATCCCCATGACATTTTTTTACAGAATTGGAAAAAACTGTCCTAAGATTCATATGGAAGCACAAAAGACTTCGGATAGCCAAAACAACCCTGAGCACTAAGAGCAATGCTGGGGGCATTACTATGCCAGATCTCAAGCTGTGTTACAGAGCTATAGTCATAAAAACAACATGGTACTGGCACAAAAATAGACCCACAGACCAATGGAACAAAATTGAAGACCCAAATATGAGTAATTGCAATTTTAGCCACCTGATATTTGACAAAGGGGCCAAGAACATCAACAGGAGAAAAGACAGCATGTTCAGCAAATGGTGCTGGCAAAACTGGATCTCCACTTGTAGAAGAACGAAACTAAACCTCTATCTTTCACCCTGCACAACACCTTGCACAAAGTCAGTTCCAAATGGATCAAAGACCTCAATGTAAAGCCTGAAACTCTGAAAGTGTTAGAAGAAAATATTGGGAAAAGCCTACAAGATATAGGTGTAGGAAAGGATTTTCTAAACCAGATATCATTGCTCAGGAAACAAGGGCAAGAATTAACAAATGAGACCTCATTAAAATAAAAAGCTTCTTCACATCAAAGGAGACAGCCAAGGAAGCAAACAGAAAACTCACAGAATGGGAGAAAATCTTCACCAGTGACACATCCGACAGAGGATTAATAACCAGAATTTATAACGAACTCAAAAAACAGAGAATCAAGACAAGAAGCAACCCAATTAAAAGATGGGCTAAGGAGCTGAACAGAGAGTTATCAAAAGAAGAAGTAAAGATGGCTATGAAACATCTTAAAAGATGTTCAACATCACTAATAATTAGGGAAATGCAAATTAAAACCACTTTAAGATTCCACCTTACCCCAATCAGACTGGCCAAGATCAAGAAAACAAATGATACCAAATGTTGGAAAGGATGTTGGAAAGGGGAACAATGATCCACTGCTGGTGGGGCTTCAAACTGGTTCAGCCCCTATGGAAAGCAGTGTGGAGAACTCTTAAAAAACTACAAACGAACCTACCATTTGACCCAGTTATACTACTTTTCAGAGGTAAAGAAAGATGAAATCATGAAATTTGCAGGTAAATGGATGGAACTAGAAACTGTTATACTAAGTGAAGTAACCCAGAATCAGAAAAAAAAATCGACATATATTCTCCTTCATATGTGGATCTTAGAACCAGACTCTGATAAATAAGTATGCAATCAGACATAACTACAGGAATCAGGATAATGGAAAGGAAACAGGGAGGTAAAGGAAAAGAAATAACCTGTAAGAGAAAAACATTAGGAAACAGGACTTAATAAGGGAGATATGGATAAAAATTGGG
>NW_008335824.1:1464639-1471234 GCF_000622305.1 Nannospalax galili | reverse complement strand
ATGTCTGGTTTAGAAAATCCTTTCCTACGCCTGTATCTTGTAGGTTTTTCCCAATGTTTTCTTCTAATGGTTTCAGAGTTTCAGGCTTTACATTGAGGTCTTTGAGCCATTTGGAATTGACTTTTGTGCAGGGTGAAAGATAGGGGTTTAGTTTTATTCTTCTACAAGTGGAGATCCAGTTTTGCCAGCACCATTTGCTGAACATGCTGTCTTTCCTCCAGTTAATATTCTTGGCCCCTTTGTGAAATATCAAGAGGCTGAAATTGCATTTGCTCATATTTGGGTCTTCAGTTTAGTTCCATTGATCTATGTGTCTACTTTTGTGCCAGTACCATGTTGTTTTTACGACTATGGCTCTGTAATACAGCTTGAAATCTGGTATAGTATTCCCCCCGGCATTGCTATTAGTGCTCAGATTTGTTTTGGCTATCCGCGTTGTTTTGTGCTTCTATATGAATCTTAGGATGTTTTTTTCCAATTCTGTGAAAACTGTCATGGATTTTGATTGGCATTGCATCTATATATGACTTTTGGAAGGATGATCATTATCAGAATATTAATACTTCCAATCCATGAGCATGGGAGGTCCTTCTATTTCTTATATCTTCCTCAATCTCTTCCTTTAAAGCTTTAAAATTTTCATTGTAGAGTTCTTTAATGTCTTTGGTCAGGTTTACTCCGATATATATATTTTGCAGCTACTGTGAAGGGAAGTGTTTCCATGTGTTCTTTCTGTGATTGCTTATTACTGTTATATAGAAAGGCTATAGACTTTTGTAGGTTAATTTTGCAACCTGTCACTTTACTGAACGTGTTAATAATTTCTAGGAGTTTTCAGGTGGAATTTTTGGAGTCCCTTAGATATAATATCATATCATCTACAAAAAGGGATAATTTGATCTCTTTTCCAATTTTTACTCCTTTAATTTCCTTCAGTTGTCTTATTGCTCTTGCAAGAGTTAAGTACTATGTTAAAAAGAAGTGGAGGTAGTGGCCAGCCTTGTCTGGTTCTTGATTTCAATGGGAATGTTTCCAGTTTTTCCCCATTTAGAATGATGTTGGCTGTGGGTTTGTTATATACGGATTTAATTATGTTGAGGTATGTTCCCTCCAGCCTATTCTCTCTAGGACTTTGAACATAAATACATGTTGAATTTGGTCAAAGGCCTTCTCTGCATCTATTGAGATGATCATGTGTTTCTTGTCTTGAAGCCCATTTATGTGATTTATGACATTTATTGACCATATATTGAACCATCCCTGCATCTCTGGGATAAAGTCAACTTGCTCATGGTGGATGATCTTTTTGATGTGTGTCTGCATGTGGTTTGCAAGTATCTTGTTGAGAATTTTTGCATCTATGTTCATTAAGGATATGGGTCTATAGTTTCTTTTTTGGGTGTACCTTTACCTGGCTTTGGTATTAGAGTGATACTGGCTTCATAGAAGGAATTTGGGAGTTTTCCCTCCATTTCTATCTTTTTGAATAAGTTAAGTAGTATTGGATGTAGATCTTCTTTAAATATCTGATAGAATTCTGCTATATATCCTTTCTGGTCCTGGGCTTTTTGTAGTCAGGAATTTTTCATTACTGTTTCAATTTCTTTTTGTGTTATAGGTCTGTTTAAGCTGTTAATCTCTTCTTGGTTTCGTTTTTGTGGTTCCCATGCCTTTAGATATCCATCCATTTCTTTTAGGTTTTCAAATTTAGTAGCATATAGGTTTTTAAAGTATTCCCTTATAATGTTCTGTATCTTTCTGGTGTCTGTTGTGATGTTTCCCCTTTCATCTCTGATTTTGTTGATTTGGAGGTGCTTTTTCTTTCTTTTGGTTAACTGAGCTAGCGGTCTGTCAATCTTGTTTATCTTTTCAGAAAACAAGGTCTTGGATTTGTTGTTTGTTGATTTTTTGTATTGTTTTCTTTGTTTAAATTTCATTAATTTCTGCCCTATTTTTTATTTCTTCTTGTCTGTTGGGTTTGGGTTTTTTTTTTTTTTTTTTTCTTGCTTTTCAGGGGTGTTGAATTGCAATGTTAAGTCATTTATTTGTGTTCTTTCCATATTTTTGATGTAGGCACTTGGAGCTATAAATTTCCATCTAAGGACCATTTTCAGAGTGTCCCAGAGGTTTTGTTGTGTTGTGTTGTATTGTCCTTTTCATTTAGTTCCAGGAATACTTTTACTTTTTTCTTAACTTCTCTTTTGACCTATTCATCATTCAGGAGTGTGTTGTTTAATCTCCATGTGTTCATGTGTTCACTAGGGCTTCTGGTGTTGAATGTAAGATTTACTGCATTGTGGTGTGATAGAATGCATGGAATTATTTCAATCTTTTTGCATTTTTTGAGGTTTTTGTGCCCTAGTATATGGTTGATTTTGGAGAAGTTTCCATGGAGTGCTGAGTAGAAAGTATGTCTTTTGCCGCTTGGGTAGAATACTTGGTAGATGCCTATTACATTCATTTGATATAAGATATTGTTTAATTAAGATGTCTCTCTGTTAACTCCCTGCCCTGTTGACCTGTTTAATGGAGTCAGTGGGATATTGAAGTCCCCCACTATTAATGAGTTGGGATTAATCTGGGTCTTAAAGTCCTGTAGTGTTGTTTTTATGAAGTTGGGTGCACCAGAGTTTGGTGAATATATGTCCATGATTATAATATCTTCTTGATTTATTGTTCTTTTGATCAGAATGAAGTGACTCTCTTTATCTCTTCTGAATAGTTTTAAAGTCTATTTTGTCAGATAGTAGAATTGCTACACCTGATTTTTTCTTAGTCCCATTTGCTTGGTATATTTTAAGGTATTGTCTGTCCTTGAAAGTGATATGAGTTTCTTGCAGACAATAAAAAGATGGCTTTTGTTTCTTAATCCATTCACCTAGTCTGTATCTTTTGACTGGGGAGTTCAGTCCACTAATATTTAAAGTTATTAATGAAAGATGAGTATTGAATCCTGTCATTTTTATTTCTGTTTACATTTGTGCTACAGCTGTACTTTTCTAGTTATACATTAATTGAATTTCTCTCCACAACCCCTTGGGTATAGTCATTCCTTTCTTCAGCTCTTTGTATTTCTTCCAGAACTCTCTGAAGGGATGGTTTTGTGGACATGAATTCCTTCAGCCTATTTATGTCATGGAAGATTTTTCTTTCCCCTTCGACTATAATAGACATTTTGGCTGGGTATAGTAATCTGGATTGGCATCTGTGGTCATTTAAAATGGGAAATGATTTGGTCCAGGCTCTTCTGGCTTTCATAGTTTTCACTGAAAAGTCAGCTGCAATCCTAATGGATTTTCTTTTATATGTTACTTGTTTCTCTTTTGCAGCTTTCAGTATTGTCTCTTTGTTTTGTGCGTGTAGTGTTTTCACTATGATGTGCCGTGGAGAGTTTTTTTTTCTGGACCTGTTTGTTTGGTGTTGTATATGCTTCTTGTATTTGTATGGGCATGTCTTTCTTTAATTTTGGGAAATTTTCTTCCATGATTCTGTTGAAGATCTGGTCCATGCCATTATCTTGGGATTCTTCTCCTTTCTGTATCCCTATGATTCCTAATTTGGGTCTTTTTATGTTGTCACACAATTCCTGCATATTCCATTCTTGTGATTTCTTAAATTTTTCATAATCTTTGCTTGAGTGGTCTAGTTTGTCCACTTCATCTTCCAGTCTTGATACTCTGTTTTCCATTTCATTCATCCTATTGGTGAAGCTTTCTCCTCTGGTTTCTGATTGGCTTACTGAGTGTTTCACTTCGTTCTTCATTTCAACCTGAGTATTCTTCAATATTTCTAACTTTTTTCTGAATTCATTAAGAAGTTTATCCCTATCTTCCTTCAGTTCTTTGATTTCTTTATTTGTGTCTTCTTTAAATTCAATGAATTCTTTTATCATATTTATAATTGTTCTTTTCAGTTCCATGTCTATTTGAGTTCCATGTCCTCCATTATCTCTAGGGAGTACTCATTGTACTCCTCTAGACGATTATTGGTATTTGGTGGGGATAAGTTATTTTGTTTTTTCATGTTATTATTTTTCTCTGTGGTTTTGACATGTCAATTTCTTTTGTAGTTTCTGATTCTTGTGTGAGACTCAAGCCTTCAAGTTTAGGTCTGCTTCTTTTTGTAAACTTTATGTGTCTTTATGGTTTACTTTTTGGGCATGAAAAGCTGGTTCCTCTAAGTTTCCAGTTCTCTCTTTTGATTTTATATTGGAGTGGCCAGATTGCTTTTGTCTTCAGGAGTTCCCACAGAGGCCCAAGTCAAATGAAGATAAGATGCTCTCAGGCTTTCTCCTAAGGTCTGGATCCCTCCAGGACCTATTTTGGCCTCAGGAATTTGGCCTGGGGGACGGGCCCAAGAAAGATGCTGGTCTAGGGCAGGTGGTGGCCCTGCCACCCAGAGATGCAAAGGCAGATGGGGGCGGGAAGTGGCCCCAAGGGCTCCTGGAAACTGCACTGAGGAATTGTGTTGGTCTGGATGCAAAGGATCAGGAAGAGGAAAGTTCAGCCTCGGTGTCCAGGAATGATGCTGGTGGGTGGTGCAGGCCCAGGGAAATAGAGGGAGGTGAAGGCGGGGCAAGGTCCATAGTGCTCCTGGGGACCCGAGAAGGCACTGAGTTGGTCTGGATGCAAAGGATCAGGAAGCAGTGGTGGTTCCCCAGGTATCTGGGGCGCCAAGACAAGGAATGGGACAGGACCCAGGCTAGGAGGAGAGGCCTGTGGGGGAGAGGGGAAGGTGAATGAGGCTGGGGGATTCAAGGCGCAGAGGGCAGGATGGACTTACCCTGGAAAGAGAGGCCTGCAGCTTGGAGAAACCTCAATTTTCTCTTACAGTATATTCTTTTTTGCTTTTATGTTGCTGTGCTAAAACACTGACCAAAAGAAAATTAGGGGAGGAAAGGGTTTATTTGATTTACAAGTTACAGTTCTTCATTGAGAGACGCCAAAGCAAGAATGCAAGGCAGGAAAATTGGGAGAGAAACTGAAGCAGAGTCCATGGAGGAATGCTGCTTGCTGGTTTGCTTCCTTTGGCTTGCTCAGCTACCTTTCTTCTATAGTCCAGGCCCCACCAGCCTAGGGATGGCACTGCACATAGTGGACTGGGCCCTCCTACATCTACCACAGATATGCACACAGGCCAATCTGATGGAGGAAATTCTTTAATTGAGTTTCTCTCTTCCCAGGTATTTCTAGTTTTTGTTAGCTGACAAAAACCAATACACAGTACTAGGTTTTTGCATATCATAATTTTTCTATTTAGCCAAAGATGGAGTCCACCATTTGCTTTAGAATGCTTTCTCAGACAATCCAGCCCTGAGAAGACTGGTCTCATCAGTTTGGTGTATTGAGGGCCACTTCAAGCTTCACGTTGCATAGATCTTGAATTTTCTTTCAATTCAGCCCAACCAAAACATCTGGAAACAGAATTTTAGGAAATGTTATTCAGTCTAGCCAAGGTGACACATCACAAAGCTAACCACTTCACTCAAGGACCAATTGCTTAAATATAACAAGAAATACACAGTTCTGTTCCTAACTTACCAGTGTTTAAGATAAAGAATTGTTTCCTTATCTTCTGAAGTTGGCTGATTATTAATTCCTTTCACAGTGCTGTGGATGGAACCTAGGGCCTCACAAAGGCTAGGCATCAGCTGATACTGACCCACTAACATCCTTGACCCTGTGACTTCTTTTTTTGAAATATTAATCTTTGATTTTGGAAGTATTTTAGACAATAAAAAACTGACACTAGTATAAAGAGTTCCCATATGTCTTATATCCAATTTTCCAAATTATAGTTACTTTACAGTAGCAGGCCACAATTGTTATAATTAACAAAGAATAGCTATCTCTGCTTCTCCCTAGGCTAAATAATTGTACACAGAAAAAGGAAATAATTGTGGCATGACATGGTTTTCAGCTTTCTAATTTGATGGCTTAACCACTAGTCTTTCTGATGGTGAGTCTTTAGAACAGTGCATATAATGATTCCCATGAGTTATGATCCAATGTGTAACTGAAATATTGGGAAAAAATAGAAGTTTTACATGTTCATGGAAAAGGTGACAAAATTTCTCTTTTCTCTGTGTCAGTTCAAGCACATATAAATTATAATGATTGTAGGATTTTGTGATCATTAAAAGAGGTTAGCCTAGGAAAGTGAATGGGAGAGGTTTGTCACATGATAGGAATTCAAGAAATGTTTCCCCTCTCACTTCTCAGAAATCATTGACTAAAGCAACTATACTCATAAAAATAATGGGTAAAAGTTATGAAAGCCAACCTTTAACATACATTGTTAAAGATTAAAACATTGTTTTAATTAAATATTCTTATTCATTGATAGCAACTTCAATTCTTTTCTAGAAGGCAATAAACCATTAACTGAATAAACAGGAATAAATGAGAGTGATAACGTCTCCCTAGTATTCAGCATGTCAGGTAATGCTTGCAGTATTTTGTTAAATTCTTGCTACTGTGGCTTGAGAGGGTGTTGACAAATTAAGGCTTATTTTTTTAGAAGATTGTCCATTAAAAGCCATTTGGGAATTGAAACAACAGAAAGAATCTACAAAATCACTACTTTCCTTGCACAT
>NW_008335824.1:1449425-1458815 GCF_000622305.1 Nannospalax galili | reverse complement strand
TGCAAAGGATCAGGGAGAGGAAAGGTAAGCCTCGGAGCCCCAGAAAGAGGCTGTCAGCCCCAGCAAGAGGCTGGCAGGTGTTTCAGGACCAGGGAAGTAGAGGGAGGTGAGGGCGGGGCCAGGACCAGAAGCTGTGCTCCTGGTGCCCAAGAAAGGCACTGAGTTGGTTTGGGTGAGAAGTGTCAGGAAGCAGTATTGGTTCCCTAGGTGTCTGGGGCCCCAAGCCTAGGAATGGCACAGGGCCCAAACTAGGAGTCTAGAATGGCGTGGGGAAGGGAAGGGGCCAGGACCAGAAGCTGTGCTCCTGGTGCCCAAGAAAGGCACTGAGTTGGTTTGGGTGAGAAGTGTCAGGAAGCAGTATTGGTTCCCTAGGTGTCTGGGGCCCCAAGCCTAGGAATGGCACAGGGCCCAAACTAGGAGTCTAGAATGGCGTGGGGAATGGAAGGGTGAATGTGGCTTAGGGAGTCCCGGGGCAGAGGGCTGCGCTGCAGACTTACGCCAAGAGGCCTGAGGATGGTAGTGCACCACATTTTATATTTATAAGCACTCTGTGGTGACATTTGCTGACTTGTAGATTATATATATATTTTTCTATTGTAACTATATTGTAAATGTTCAAAAATTTTAACTTCCTTATTTTTTTTACCAACTTAGCAACTAGCTCTGTGTTCAGTGTTACAAAGTTGAATAATACGTAGATTCTGTCCTAGGTCTTCTAGTGAGAAAGATTTTTATTCCCAAATCATTCAGTATCTAAAGAACGATGATTATGTATACAATAAAGAGCAGGTTTTATGGGTAACACTTGATTTTGTTTGTGGTACAGTTTTAATTTGGATTTACAGAGGTGGTGAACAGGCTCATGGAACCTTCTTTAAATACTTTGTTTAATATTAAAATCTTATTTTCCAAGCTGGAAACCATGAAGAGTCAAAGGAGAAGTGACCATAGAGGAAGTTGAAGCTGCAATAAATATTTTATTGAATTGTTTATTTTCTTTGCTCCCATGTTTCTTAAGAATTGGATACAGGAGAAAATGTTGATAAATCCAAAGTAAAAATGTTAGAGAAGAGACAGTTCTAGAGTCTGTTTTAAAATCTCAGTTGTTTGTGGTACTTCTGATGACTCCCTGGAGGTGGAACAGGGAAATTGTGGGCCAGTGTTGGAAGAGCATCCTCTCTTTCTGAGGCTGCAGGGTATGTGAATATGAAGCAAGGTAATTTGTAGATGACCTGGAATGGAAGGGAAGAAGGAAACTCTTCCTGGAGGAGATAAATGGCCTACCATCATTTGAGAGAGCTGATAATGGAAAATTAATTCAGTGTGGAGTTTAAAAACGAACCCATAGCATCCAGACTGCTTCCACCTGAGTAGGTTCTCTAGTTTCATTATGTTGGTGTAATAAATTTTGTTACAAAACTACTTGAGGAGGAATGGGTTTATTTCAGCTTATATTTCCAGGACACAGTCCACCATCATTGATGGAAGTCACAGCAGGAACTCAAACAAGGACTGAAGCAGAAACCATGGAAAAACACTGCTTGATCTCTGGCTTGGTCCCAGGCCTATGCTCTGCTAGCTTTTTTATACCGCACAGTCTCACCTGCCTAGGGATGGTCCTATCCAGGGTAGCCTGGGTCCTCCCAAGTAAAATATCAATTCAGACAATGCCCTACAGATCTGGCCACAGGCCAGGCTAATCTAGGAAATTTCTTCAGTTGTGGTTTCCCCTTCCTGTGTGACTTTAGTTTGTGTGAAGCTGACAGCTGAAGTTAACTAAAGATAGGAATTGCTGACAGCTACTGCAGTCTCCCTCTCCCTAGGACAGCAGAGCTTCAAAAACCTTTCCACATCATTGGAATTTCCTATGTTGTTACTTCAGTTGGGCCAATTAGGTGAAACTGAAATGAGCCCTGTGATCTGAAACTGTTTTAACACATTACTTGATATTCTTTATTTCCCTTTTGATTGAAAAAAAAAAGGTCAGCTTTTTTTCTCTCTTTTGATACCTTGGGAAGTATTCTTCACCTTTTTAGGGTTTAAATCTATATTATTATGCTTAGCCAAAAATTGTTAAGGTTCCATTTTTATGTTGTTATTAAGTAATAGCTGAGATTAAAAGTACTTACATTGTTTTCTAATACATTGCTCTTGTATTAGATGTGGAATACACTACATCTAAACTTCAGTTTTAAGACTAAAAATTTCAGAATGTATGTATTCAGACAATGTCTTATGATTTATTTTCTTACCTAAAAATAAAATTTGGAAGGAACGTATTTCTTATTGCATTGGGCATATACCATGGAATCTATTCCCTGTAACTCAATTGTACTTTATATGAAAGAAAACCTCACAAGAAGAGTAACCTGTGTGTCCGGGTCAACCACAGAGCTTGGTGAAGTTATTTCATATATGGTTCCTAACTTCAATACTTTGCTTAGTTGAGAAACTCAGTATGTTGCTCTAGAATCTTAACACTGAAGCTATTATTTTCCCTGTCTTCTTTAAATAGTAGTTGCCATTTGCCTGCCTTAACTTTCTGAGCTCTAGGATTGTAGGTAGGCAGCACCATGCCGGGAGGAAGCCACATAATTCCTAATGATGTGCAGTGGACCATTATTGGAATCAGAACCACCTGGTTCTTGGGAGAGGAAGGTGCCATTTTTATATAAATTCTCCTGGATATTTTAAAGCAGGAAGTCCTGAGATGATTTCTACTTTTTGGAAAATATAGAACATGACTTACTGGGGAAGTTCTTATAAATATCTAATTTTTTTCTTAGGGAACACATATTTTTACTAGGGAACACAAAATTCCTTACTGTTATGATTTCAAAAATATCTCAAATGGAAAAACATGGAGCATAACATGCTGACTTGGAAAAAGAAAAGGGCATTTTTTGTTGTGTTGTGCCAAGCAGGTGACCTTTTGAATCTTAACTAAAACAAATTGACAATGACAGTTTCAGATTTTCACTGATCTCCCTAGAAAAACATTACTGCAAATTGTTCTTACCAGAAGTGCTTTTTTTAATAATAAAAATGAATTATTCATGAAAACTCACTTCATTTCATAGTGCACCTGCTGAGAAGGTTTTGCATTGCCTATTAAAGTGTATGCGAAAGCTGTGCAATTAAACCTTCACTATCAAATTTATTTGCTTTGCTAATGCCTTATAATGCATCATAGGAAGGGCAATGACAAACACGTATTTGTATTCATAGAACATTAAAAAAAAGTTAATTAGTATTTGGAAAGGTCACTCGAAAGATCAGAGGAAGACTTTCTGTGGCATTTAGCCAGAGGTTGAATTGGTGAGGGGCACATCCGTTTCCCTTGATTGAATCTCTTATCCTTTGCATTCATGTTTTCCTAGTATTCTTTAGAATTGGTTCATACCTTCTGCTCAAGAATTTCATAACACTTCCTCATAACAGAAGCCACAGAATATGACCTCCCAAATTGTCTATTCATGACATGTTTCATTTTAACAGGAATCTCATTATTTGATCGAAAGGACAGGAGTAGGATCTCATGGTCACAAGTTAAAAAAAACCAAACATTTTTGAATTGAGGATTACAATGCTCTTAAAAGGAGGAAGACAGTTAAAATGCTGGTGAAGTTCACTATCAAACTTACACATAAAAATACTCATTCATATTTATCTTTTGCAGTGCTAAAACATTGATACAAGAGTTAAGATATTTCTGTTATCTGTTGGGACTGTGTAACATCTCTTTGCCCTGGTGCTTGTCTATATGATAGTTATATATTTTGTATTTGTCTTATAGTACTTCTAATGTATTAAATGAAAGACATCAATGTGGGGAAGGGACTTGTAGGGAGGAGTGGGGGCAATAGGGGTGAGGGTGACAGTAATCAGAATGCACTATTATGTATGAATTTCTCAAAGAACAATTTAATAAAAGAAAAGGAATTCTAATGTATTCCTTCTTTCATTTACTTACTTTTTCATTGTTTCTTCATTTATTCAGCAATAAGTTTCAGTTGCTGTGCTTGGCAGCTCTATTGATGCAGAGATGAAAGTGGGCCCTACCATTAGAAAGTTCAAGATTAGTGGCAGAGATAGAGGTGTAGATTTACATTTGTACTGCAGTTGGATAAATGCCATGATTGATTTGTGCCCAAGTGCTTTGGGAATTTAGAAGTGAGGTATGTAACTCCTGCAGGTATTGGAGGTGTGCCAATAAAGACTTACCAGAGAAAGTTTTACCCAAGGTCATAATGAGAGCTGAAAGTCAGCTATGTGATAAGGAGAAGAATTCTAAGGAGAACTAACAAAAGAGACAAGAAACAGCTTGTCCTGTTCAGGAAACTGCTCTTAGGGTGCCAGGAGGATGACTGTAGGAGAACTGATCAGATTTAGGTTTTATGGTGTCATGAATTCTTGGACTCTTATTCTTGAAGGCAGTGGTGAGCCATTGCAGGACTTTATGCTGGCAGACAATAATCAGAACTGCAGATTATTTTTTTTTATTTGAGACAGAGTCTCACTGTGTAGCCCTGGCTAGCCTGGAACTTGCTGTGAACAGGCTGGGCTTGAACTCACAGAGATCCACCTGCCTCTGCCTCCTGGGTGCTGGGATTAAAGGTGTGTGTAACCATGTTGGACCCAAACCATAGATTTAAAATTACATTTATTTATTTATTTATATGTCCAGTGGCAGTATGGAGATCAGAGGACAAGTGGCAAAAGTCAGTTCTCTCCTTCCACAGTGTGGGTTCTGGGAATCGAATTCAGGTTGTCAGGCTTGGTGGCAAGTGCCTTTATTGTGTGTGTGTGTGTGTGTGTGTGTGTGTGTGTGTGATATTCCTCTTCTGTGATATTCCCTGAGCCTTAGGTATAGAGGTTGCATTGAAGATGTGTCACTTATTGCTGGGCAACTCACAGTCACTTATTCTCTGCATTTTGATCAGCTGTAGAAATTTGTAATAGTCTCTATCTGTTGTAAAAAAAAAAAAAAGATTCTTTATTAAAGATTACACTTACCTGTGAATACAGAGATACGTATTAAAATATAGTAAGAAATTGTGGTGGTCTAGAGAAGTAACAGTACTAAGTTCTTCTCTAGGGTTTATGACTTCTCCAGCAATGTGTACTTGGCTATGTTTACAATACCATGTATTAATGGCCTCCTAAGTCCAATTAGACAGTGTTGATTACCCCAAGATAAAAGTGCCACTATTACACCAAGAGAGATAATTTCCTAGGCTGGTCATTGTTGTGTTTATTAGGTTTTACAATTGAGTTGGACCACTGATTGTTTTTCTCCTTTGGCAGCTTGCATAGTATTTTCTGATACTATGAAAGCTAGTCTTCAGGGATGAGCCTTCCAGGTCAGTTCCAGCTCAGTTGCTCCAAATCCTGAAGCAGAGAAATTTCAGTAGTAATCACGGTAGGTTATACTTCTCAACTTAGGTAGAATAGCAAGGAAGTGACAAATCTGAAAATTTGTGCTCAGATTTGAATGGTAAAAGAATGTTGGCAAGATAGTAGCTGGATCTACAGAAGGAAAAATAGATGATACTTGAGTTGTGTCAAGATATTTTCAAGCAATCAATATAACAAAGTAGCAGTAGCATAAGCAAATTCAAAAGTAGTGAGAACACTGTTCTTTGAAGACACTTGGATTTTATACTTAGTTCTTAGAGGGGCTTAATGCATAAATTTATGTCATTTCATTACTCTGGGTCTTGATTTACTATCAGCTGCTAAACACGAGAAGTCATTATCTACAGATCATAGAAATGTTTTAATATTAGAATTTTGATTAAAGTTCAAATCACTAATCTCAGTTAAATATATTTTTTTATCCTGAATAGCCATCCAGAAAGTTATAATGTATGATAAAATTTAGAAATCTGGAGAAGGGGGAAATAGAGTGTGTGGTACTCTGTATGGCCGTCTTCCATGTACTGGGAGGAAGCAAAGTTTTCTTGCTCATCAATACACGATTAAAAAAATAATAATGGTTTCACATTTGTTCCTCAGGCTTGCAATATTTTAATAATGATTCATTTTTTATTTAATTAGAAAATATCTAGACAAAATTTAGTATATTGAAAGAAAAATTTACTAATCTTTAACTACATAGCTGTATTATACTCTGAAAGAAGTTAGTTCCAACTATTAGCACAAAGAGTATAAAGTTAGCCAGGCATGGTGGTGCATACTTTTAATCCCAGCAATTGGGAGGCAGGCTGATCTCTATGAGTTAGAGGCCAGCCTGGTCTACAAAGTGAGCTCCAGGCCAGCTGGGGAGCTGGGGCTACAAGGAGACTGTCTCCAAAAGACAAAGGAAAAAAAAATAGTATAAAGTTCCCTTCTATCCATAGGAAGGAATTTCATTATTCTTTAAGAAACATGAAGATTTTTGGAGTATGAAGAATTCCTTTGTCAAGGTAGAATGCATTTATTATTGGAAATGTAAAAGTTGATCCCTTTCAAAAATGCAAAGCTGTTAAGGTTATATTACCCTTGTTTGAATCCAGTTCCTTATTAATTTTCATTTCCATTTCATGTATCGAAGTTCCAATGCTCCCCATATTGAGTCCTTATATTAACTGTCCTTCCTCCCTCAATAACTTCATTTTCCTCTTCTTCCCTAAAATTTGCTTGCTAATCCAATCTTTCTGAAATGGTTGCAAGTTCCTGGAAGGGCCTGTCTGCTTCTATATCCCATAGCTCCCTTTTCCTGAATATCCTTCCCCCTCTTCCTTGCCATGTGAGTTTTGCTTTTCCTTTATCATTATTTGAGGATCCTTTTTCTGTGGGCTCATTTTATGATTGGTCTGTCTGTCCTATCTGTGACATTCATGGCCACTGAATCAATGTGTGTAGTTGCCGGCTGTGGCTGCTCTCCTCCTGCTATGGTCGCTCTCCTGCTCTCTCAGTTCCTCTGATCAGTCATCTGGTCCAGAACCCAGGATGGTGACGAGTCTGCGCCAGTGTCGCTATATTCAGATGCAGGAGACCAGGTTCAGTGACACAGATCTGCTTTATTGCAGGAAAGTATGGGCTTATATAAGGGTAATAGTCTAATTCAATAGTCCAATCATAACACAGCATATGGGATCCCTTATTAGCATGGCAGAGTAGAATCCTATTACAATCTAGTGGACCAGACGCCCTATTAGCATGATAAGTTTCAGTTTCTCTAAGTTTCAGATTCCCGGAAACCATGGTTTTCTCTCTGATAAGAAACAGGAAACACTGCATTCCAGCATGATAGCTATGTAAGGCAAAAGACAAAATCAGTCACAAGATTTTCCACAACATCTCCCCCTATTTTTTCATTTTTAAGAGTGAGGCACAGTTCAGAATATATAGCATACTGATATAGTCCAGGGGCTCTATGTGGTGTTTTTTTCTGTTGTGTATCAAGGCAAGGTAGAATGGCTTGGGAGGGAAGGGACTTATCCCTTATTGTGGGCCCCATCCTTCAAGATGGCAAGTTCTCTCTCAAGAGCAGGCTGGGCCAACTCCATGCCAACCAGTGGGAGTCTAGATTCTTTGCCTTGGCATTGTTGTCCCCACCTCAAGGGTCACCCAGCATTATGGACTGTGCCTGCCTTAGGTTGTCCCATCATTTGGGATCTTACCCATCATTGACTACCAGCCCTCAAAGGGTGAGTCCCTTGGTATGGTCCGGCAGAGGGAGAGGCAGTGTATCAAGCTTTGGCCCATGAAAAGACCTCTTAAGGGGCTAAGAATTCAATAAAAGCCTATGGAGCAGGGTCGTCCTATCTGGGGTAACAATGGGGATTAGGGAGTGGCAAGTTCTAGGCATTGGTCTCACAGTCTACCAACAGGAGTATACATCACAAGGTGTTTCCTGTGGCTCCAGCAGTCAGGCCATTGTCTCAGATCCATTGCATGGTTGTTCCATAAGACTTTACACCTATGCTCAAACCTATTTTTCATACCTCTATTATTATACATTGGTAAGGGCGAGGAACAGTGGGTCCTTGTCCATAGAGACATGCCTGGCAAGATCTGGAGGTAGGGCATCAGCTACCTGAACCAGAGAAATACAAGTTTTAACAAAATTATCAAGACCATTAACAATGCAGGGTCCAAAAATCAGGAGTTAGCAGTAATGATGGCACACATAATAAGGAACATAGACAGGGGGTTCCCTCTGGTTTGAGGGTATTGATTGACTATAGTCTCTGCTTGCGAAGTGAGATACTTAAGGTTGCCCCAGGTTATCGGGTGTGTAGTTGGAGCCTGTCGCTTTCATGGTCTGCAACGCCGGGTTGATCTCTCAGTGGTTGAGACATGCGCTGCTTCCTCTAGGGTCAGGGCTGCCATCTCTGGGGTCTGTGGTTGTGGAGGGAGGTTTACCATCATAGGCAATTCTGATGTTCTGGGCTGGGATCCAAATGGGGGCTGGAACACTGTCTCGAAAGACAGAAGCATAGCCTCACCCTGTGTTAATAATAGGTGTGGACCTTTCCATTCACTTTTGAGAGGGTCCTTCCATCTCACCATGGGAGCAGGAGTGGGCTGAATGAACCCCCCCCCAATGCTTTATTGCTGGTGGGAGGCCATTGGAGTCAAAATTTAATATAAATAGAGCTTGTTGTATAATGAAGTTAGGATCCTTATAGCGAGGACCCTTGTCATTATTTCCCCTGATAGACTAGTAGGAGAGTTTGGAAGCCAGGGTTGTCAAGGAACAATGACTGGAGTATGTGAAGTAGAAGGGGAAGAACCAATGATTCAGTTTCATGGCCATACAGAAGGCAGGAGGTGTGGACAAATTTAAGGGCTAGCATAGCCCATGACTCAATAGCTGGGGTGACCTTGTGAAGCTGACTCCATGGAGACTGGACCCATATCTGGGGACCCTGGGTCTGCCAGAGTGCTCCCAAAGGGGTGTTTTTGGTAGGAATAACTAGTGCTTGGATGGGCAACTTGGCTGTATCATATTTACACATGCTTGGGACAGGCAAGAATTGATCATTGTGACAACACGTTGTGCTTCCAGAGAGAACTTGCGGGGAATGGAGACCACATCAGTACCCTGAAAGAGGTCAAAGAGCGGTGTAAGCTCTTCTGTGGGCATGGGTAAGAAGCCCCATATCCAATTGATTCTGCCACAGAGGGTCTGTGCCTCTGAAAGGGTAACCTCATCTGGTAAGGTAAGAACAGGAGCTATGGGCCCGATGACATCTTGAATAGAGTGGCCCAAAAAGGTATAAGGGGCATGTAACTGTATTTTATCTGCTGCAATAGTAAGACCTAATGCCTGGAGGTTTGTTTTGAGTTTTTGAAAATCTCCTTGTAAGATCTTAGGATCCTTATGGGCGATAAGAATGTCATCCATATAATGTAAAATATAAACCTCAGTCAGCAAAG
>NW_008335824.1:1404643-1449087 GCF_000622305.1 Nannospalax galili | reverse complement strand
AGGGCTCAATATGACCCAAGGATAATTGTTCCTGGAACAAAGAGATCAAGTAAGTTAGCTTATGTAAAGGAAGAGGCCACTGCTCCACCCATATGGGAGCTTTAGTGTCCCATGTTAATTTGATGGGGGCACGGCTTGGGCAGCAGAGCAGTGGCCATTAGAATTGGGGGTGAGGGTGGGGGGCATTACCTAACTGCTGGTCTACAATGCAGTTGTCATAAAAGGCTTTGTCATCTGTAGTTAAAACAGCTTCCGTGTCATGAAGGATATCTTTCCCCCACAAATTATGGGGAAGCCCCGCAGCTAAGAGCGGTCTAAGAGCTCCTGTGTTGCTGCTCAGATCAGTCCAGATTACTGGGAGTTGGACTTGTTGGGTGTTCTGTAAACCCCAATTCCTTCTATAGGGCATCCAAGTTTGCAGTGCCAATGAGACAATGATTCCTCTTGTCTGATTACAGCAATATCGGCCCCTGTATCAATTAGGCCTTTAAGCTTATGGCCATCTAGGGAAAGTTGCATCCTAGGCTTATGCAAATCAATAGGTATCATCCATTGGACATGGGGGGTGTATTCCCTTACTTCGTCTCTTTGGGGTAGGGCTGAGAGGTGCCCGTTGCCCATTTAAAGGCATCTTTTGTATGAGCTTACCGTATGCATCCACCTTAGACCTGCATTCTCTTGCCCAATGAAAGGCTTTGCGGCATCTCGGGCATTTTGAAGGGAGAATCTGGCTTCTTTTGGCCTCTTTCATAATTTTATTAGGTCAGGTACATGACCAATGGCCCTGTCCCCCACAGGCCCAACATTTGCCTTTGTCCATTTTGGCCTGTGGCTGATGAGCAGCCAGTGTCTCAGCAAGGGCCACAGCGTGGGCCTGAGTGGTCACCACATCTTCGCAGGCCAGAATCCATTCAGAGACATCCTTATGTCTAACGGGTCCTATGGCAAGGCGACACTCTGTAGAGCAGCCTTCATATACAAGATCCTTGAGCACAGCATTGGCTGCTCTCTGATGACTGATATTTCCATTTATACTTTGTTGGCATCTTTCAACAAAATCAGAGAAAGACTTGCTTGATTTTTGTATCAATTTGGTTAATTTGGTATCACTGTGAGCTGGCATACTTCAAAAAGCATGAAGTGCGCAAAGCTGTATTTGTTCAAAGTAGCAGGGATGTCCCTGTGCCTGAGCTTGGGGGGGGTGTGTCTCAAAATTGCCGCATCCTACTACAGCATCAATTCCAATGTTTTGGATGTTGGCATTTCTATTGTGCTCTGCCTGTTGTCCACATTCATCTTGGTAAGTAGCTTTCCATAAAAGGAAATCGTGTCCCTGTAAGCAGGCAAAGGCGATATTCTGCCAATCATAGGGGTCATTGGCCTAATGACTGATTGTATCTAATAACTGACCAAACCAGGGGAGTGAATGCCATCCTCAACTGCTGCCTTATGCAGCTTCCTTAAGGTATCATGAGAATATGGATTCCAGACATTGGGGCTCTGTTGTCCCTGATTGACAGTAACTGGGAAGAACTGTGGAAAATCTCCCATTATATAACAGAAGACGGGCCTAGGTGGGAGGGGCTTCCAATCCTCTCTGGGAGGGAGGGGTAGATGGACTGGGGGGAAACTCCCTGAAAGACAGTATAAGATGGTGAAGGGTAGCCACTGCCCCGTAATGGCAGAGAAGAGGTGGTCTTAACTTCCTGTTTTTCATCAAGGGAGCTCTCAAATCCCAATTCCTCATTTTTTATAGCATCATTAGCAGTCATTGTTTCATCAGAACAAGAATCCATTAGTTTTGTTTTAACCAGAAATTCCTGGGATAGGCCATCCCCAGAGTCCTGTTATTGTATTTGCTCATCTATCTCCTTAAATAGGGATTATCCTGTTCAGGGGCTTTGGAGGTAATGCCTGAAGGGAGGCCAGAATGGCTGCCACAACAGCCCAGACTGTGGGTGTCCCTCCCTGACTTCTGTACCCTGGGCCAAGAATAGAATGCAAGCCCATTGTTCGGGATCCCAGCAACAAGAATCTGCAACCAGGGGGCAGGTGATAGTACTTCATCTAAAACCTTAGTTACATCCTTTTCTGTTACCCTAATATGCCTACTCCTGAGGAGAGGAACCAGTGCAGCAGCATGGGGGCCGGCAGCAGCTGGATGACTATTCCCCACACTGGAAGTCACTCACCATGCAAGACGTACCCAAAGGGACTCAAGAACCATTCAAGGAGACAATCAGTGAAGACAGGAGCAGCACCACCAACCAAAGATCATGAGCCAGAAGAAAAAGCAGAACAAAACGAAAGTGGTGAGCAACCACGGGAAGAGCACTGAGAAAGGGGGCATCGGGAGCCCAAGGTGTTACAGCTCAGAGTGTTACAGCTCTGTGGGGAGGGGGTCCCAAGCCCCACGTTTGGGCACCAGCTGTGGTCACCGGCTGTGGCTGCTCTCCTCCTGCTATGGTCGCTCTCCTGCTCTCTCAGTTCCTCCGATCAGTCATCTGGTCCGGACCCCAGGGCTGGTGAGGAGTCTGTGCCAGCGTTGCCACATTCAGATGCAGGAGACCAGGTTCAGTGACACAGATCTGCTTTATTTCAGGAAAGTATGGGCTTATATAAGGTTAATAGTCCAATCATAACACAGCATATGGGATCCCTTATTAGCATGGCAGAGTAGAATCCTATTACAATCTAGTGGACCAGACGCCCTATTAGCATGATAAGTTTCAGTTTCTCTAAGTTTCAGATTCCCGGAAACCATGGTTTTCTCTCTGATAAGAAACAGGAAACACTGCATTCCAGCATGATAGCTATGTAAGGCAAAAGGCAGAATCAGTCACAAGATTTTCCACAACAAATGTGCTATGCTGTTGTAACCGAGCAGTTGGTTGCTTGTATATTACCTTTACTAGATGATGAACTCTTTAAAAAATTTTAGATTATGTGTATGTATGTGAGTTTTGTGTCTATGAGTGCAGTGTCCATGGAAGCCAGACGTGACAGATCCTTTTAGACTTACAGTTACCGGCAGTTGTGATCCACCTGGTGTGGGTGCTGGGAATGAAATGTGGGTCCTCTGCCATACAACATGCCCTTAACTAACAAGTCATCTCTTCCGCCCCATTATGAGCTCTTTGAGAGCAGCAACATTTCCCCACTTCACCTTTATTTATCCAGAACTTCATGTTTAATATGGCACAAAGTGAGTATCAGTAAATGTTAGCAAATGAGTGGGTGAGTGTGTGAATCAACAGAAACTCCGATGGAGGCTTAATGCATTCTTTGCAACATCATCTCTGTTGTAAAGTTCCTTGACAGCCCAACAAAGGCTACTCAGGAGAAACAGAATGAACCACAGCACCATGTGTATCACATTTAGCTCTTTTCACTCCTTAGGTGAGGATGACTAGGAATACTGGCAGCAACTTTTCCAGCTGAGAGAAGGAATCAAGTTAATTTGATTAAAGCTAACTCTTTAACAAACAAGGAAGATTAGTGATCTCTTACACAATTGCACACACAATGACAAGTTTTTCTTTAGTTACTGAGGTTCACATTTTAGTTGGAAATTACTTTTGATTGATATTGTCTTCTAATCTTTGTAACAAAGTCTCTAGTTTACTTCCAAGATTTGAGCATACAGGTGCATCATTAAAACAGCTGAATTACTATTTAAACATAATAGTGATCTTTGTTTTATTTCTGTTGATGCTGTTCTAATCCAGATTATTAACTTTCATCTAAACATCAAAGTAAAAAATCTCACCCAATTCTTGCCTTTTGCATACAAAATCTGTCTTTCTTATTGACTGCCAGAGTGTTCTTCCAGAAGCGCAGATAGGACTTAATGTGTATTCCTGTTCATGAATAGTTCTTACTTTAGGTGTTTATGAAATAAAATTGATACTATTTAGATTGATATGCTAAAGAAACCAAGTCTAGATTCTGATTCAAACCAACTGATCTTTGCACCTCTTCCTTATTCTACAGCATACCACCAGCCAAGTTATTAGGCCTGGGTTTCTTAAGTGCACACAACACTTTATTCATGGCATTTTAAATATTAACTTGACATTTCCTTTTCTTTTACTCTGATAAAATTAAAATCTTGGCTCAAGGACCAGGTGTTGTACCTGAAAAATAGTTTTGGACTGATTGATTCCTTTGTTAAGCTTCTGTATCCTTTAGTAAAATGTAATCTCCTTGCCAATGTTTTTGTGGTTCTTGAATATGTATGCTAGTCCAATTATTCCATTACAATACAATTAATTACAATGATTTAGCTTTTGTAGATGGCTTTGATCTGTCTGGGAGTGGACCTCTGTCTCGGTGGCTTCAAATACAGAGTGGCTTTAAGGGATGATGTTGTCTCTGGATTGGCTAGTTCCTCCAATGGGTGGGGCCTGCCTTGGAGGGTGGACTATGGGGGTGTGGCTGGGACCCATTTTGGGATGGAAGCCATGAGCCAATCCAGAGAAGCCTCAAGCAGTGGGGAAGTGCACAAGCCATGTGAATGTACAGTCCTGCTCCACAGCTGAAAGACAGAATGGACTGACTTTTACACCAACCTGGGGTAACCTCTGGCCCCAGAGGCATAAGCAAAATAAGGGTGTGGCAGGGACTGGTAAGGTGGGCTCTGAGGCAAGGTGCAGGCATAGGCACTGGGTACTCATTCCTTTGTAAGTTAATAAATACACATAAAATATATTTTATGGTTTGTCTGATCACACAGGAGACCCACAGAGGAAATTCAGGCCACAGAATTGGCATAGTTTCACAGGATATGATGAAACTGAGAATGAGTTTTAGAAGATCACTAATAGTGGTGCTGATGTGGTTTTTGCAATGGGTTACTAAAATGAGGCCAACCACGCAAAAGCGGGGGTCACAGCTATGTTGTAAATGTGGGGATATGTTGCCGGTATGTAAAGATTTGTTAAATTTACCCAAAGGCTAGAAAAAATATTTTACATGCTCTAGATCCAAAAGAGAAAGAAAGCAGCCACTTTTCATCATAAAAGATATGCCCCAGGCAGGAGAAGCTGAAAAGGCTGCACTGGCAGACCCAGTTGCAGAGCTCAAGAGAGAAAAAAAGGTGGGACACTTTGACTTGTGTAAAGTCCAAGAACTCAGAGGAAAAGACAGATAATAGTAAAAAGGAAATAAAAAAACCTAACTGTACTATAGCTAGGAAATATTCCATGCTGGAACTGTTAAAACTAGGAAAAACTTACAAGCAAGCAAGCAAGCAGAGAGCCCCTGGCCATGTGGCTTGTGAGAGTATGGTACATGGGAGCAAATGACATCAGTCTAAGTCTTTCAGAAGCTTCACAACTGAGTTATAGAACCACCCATCCATCTTTATGATATAAGCTGTTCAACCTAGTCCAATACAGGGGGGAGCAGTCCTTAATGGGATGGCTGGTTGATGGCATTAAATGTGACATGTTGTCACCAAGGGAGACTAACATGATTAGCAGGGGCTGGATGACTATAAAGGAGGGGCAGGCATTACTGAGAGAACTAGGTATGAGAAAAGCAATATATGATGTCCAGTTCACTGGGCCAGATGAGACTGTGTTCACCAGAGATATGAAAGAAAGCTTAATTCAACTGGGACCTTGAGAATAGTATGGGTCTTTAATGGCTTTACTAAGCCCTTTGATGGGACAGGATCTTTGTAAAGTGAGAGGGGCTTTGACAAATCGAAATGATTCTGACCAGCATGGAAAACATGTCTGTAAAATAACAGAACACCCTATAAGAGATATAAGAGACCAGACAGAGAAAATGGTCCACTTGGGTTACTTGAAGACAAACGTGGCAAGACTTATGTCAAGCCCAAATCCCCAGAGAAAAAGTTGATAGAAAGTCAAATTTGGTACTAAGGCATTTCTAGAAGGCTTTAAAACCAGAAGAACAGTTTATAAAGGACATTTGAAGGATAACAACTGTACAAGGGGTGGATAAGAATCCCCAAGGATTAAATAAGATGCATTTCTCTTCTGATAAAGGCTATACTAGGGTTGGAAGCAGGTTTTCCCACCAAGTTCTCCCCCAGCAACCTGGTGTGGTCAATGGGAAAATGACAGATGTGGCTACAGTCAGGAGACAGACCCAGAGCCTCTCTGACTCAGGGAATCAACAAGTGCCAGGGGGACAGGAGAAGCCCCCTGCCTCCTTAGCCCAGTGCAGGGTCAGGCAACTAGAGCCAACACCTTCAAGTGTAACAAGAATAAAAGAATCCAAAGGGATAACTAAAAATGGTAATGACCTAACCAAATTAATGCCTCATACCCATGCTATGGTACCTAACAAGGATCTATGGAGAAAACAGTTAATAAAAATGGACAAAACCTTTCCATGCTTTATGAGACCTTGTCTATGAGTGATTTAATATATAATGTTAACGTTCCTTTGAGTGTTTTACAGATGTGAAACCCATTTGAAAGATACCTGAAGAAGCAAAAGCCAGCTATAGACAACTCTTAAGAAAATCTACAGTACCAGGGGTGGGTTGCACCCCCCATGAGCTGTTGATCAGAGAAAGCTCCTAGAGGTCATCCAATTCACCAAGGCTATTGCCATTAATGTTGCTTGTACACTAGAAAAGTTGGTAAGGCCATGTTGCTGAGGACACTGCATGTTGTGAGCATGGGAGAAGAACAAGAGATGGAACTGAGACTAAGCCAAAAAACTTTGTGCCACTGGATGGATGACATTCATATTGCCAGAAGACTCTATGCAGATGTGTGGGAGACAGGCTTGAGCCTAGGGTGAAAGTCTTATTGACAGCCATACAGCAGGCCTGAAGCAACGGCCTGACTACTGGAGCCACAAGGAACGCCTTGTGACATTTTGCTCCCATTGGCAGACCATGAGACTGATGCCTAGAGCTCGCCACTCCCCAATCACCACCCTAAGAATCAAGCTATCCTACTTGCTGTACTGTGATAGGATGCTAAACCTGTTATGCTAATAAGGTATCCTA
Source organism: Nannospalax galili (assembly GCF_000622305.1). NCBI lineage: Eukaryota > Metazoa > Chordata > Mammalia > Rodentia > Spalacidae > Nannospalax > Nannospalax galili. The sequence goes on along the minus strand of NW_008335824.1, from coordinate 1,442,093 downwards.
CTTGCTGTGCTGTGATTGGACTACTATCCCTATATAAGCTTGTGCCTTCCTGCAATAAAGCAGACCTGTGTCACTGAACCTGGTCTCCTGTGTCTGAATGCGGCTCCGCTGACACAGTCTCCTCACCAGCCCTGGGGTCTGGACCGGACGACTGATCAGAGGAACTAAGAGAGCAGGAGAGAGGCCATAGCCGGAGGAGAGCATCCACAGCCAGCAACCACAGCTGGCACCCAGCGTGAGGCTGGGATCCCCTCCCCACAGAGCTGTAACACTCTGAGCTGTAACACCTTAGGCTCCCAATGCCCCCTTTCTAGGTGCTCTTCCCGTGGTTGCTCGCTGCTTTCGTTTTGTTCTGCTTTTTATTCCAGTTCGCGATCTTCAGTTTGGCGTGTCGTTCCTGTCTCCACTGACCATCTTCCTGAATGGTTCCTGAGTCCCTTTGGGTACGTCCTGCAGGGTGGTGACCTCTAGTATGCAGAATAGTCATCCAGCTGCTGCCAGCCCCTGCGCTGCTGCACTGGTTTCTCTCCTCAGGAGTAGGCAAATTAGGCTAACAGAAAAGGACGTAACTAAGGTTTTAAATGAAGTGCTAGCTCTTGCCACCTGGTTTACAGATTCTTGTTGCTAGGATCCTGAACAATGGGCTTGCATTTTATTCTTGGCCGGGCATAGAGAAGTCAGGGTGGGACGCCCAGGGACGCCCACAGTCTGGGCTGTTCTACCCTGTTGTGACAGCCATTCTGGCCTAGCTTCGGGGGTTTCCCCAGAACCCCTAAAGAGGACAATCCCCTATTTAAGGAGATAGATGAGCAAATACAACAACAGGACGCTAGGGACTGCCTGTCCCGGGCATTTCCAGTTAAAACAAAACTAACGGATTCTTGTTCTGATAAAACTATGACTGTTAATGATGCTATAAAAATGAGGAATTGGGGTTTGAGAGCTTCCCTGATGAAAAACAGGAAGTCAAGATTGCCTCTGCTCCGCCATTACAGGGCGGTAGCTACCCTCTGCCATCTTTTATTAGCTTTGATGGAAAACAGGAAGTTAGATGGATACTTTCTACCATCTTGCACTAGCTTTAAGGAAGTTCCCCTCCAGTCCACCTACCCCTTCCTTCTGGAGGAGGACTGGAAGCCCCTCCTGCCTAGGCCCCTCTTCTATGATACAATGGGAGATTTTCCACAGTTTTTCCCAGTTACCATCAATCAGGAACTACAGAACCCTAATGTCTGGAATCCATATTCTCATGATACCTTAAGGAAGCTGCATAAGGCAGCAGTTGAGGATGGCATTCACTCCCCCTGGTTTGGTCAGTTATTAGATACAATCAGTCTTTCAGCCAATAACCCCTATGATTGTCAGAATATCACCCGTGCCTGCTTACAGGGAGGTGATTTTCTTTTATGGAAAGCTACTTACCAAGATGAATGTGAACAACAAGCAGAGCACAATAGAAATGCCAACGTCCAAAACATTGGAATTGATGCTCTAGTAGGATGCGACAATTTTGAGACTCCCCCCAATCTCAGGCACAGGGACCTCTCTGCTACTTTGAGCAAGTACGGCTTTGCGAGCTTCGTGCTTTTCGAAGTATGCCGACTTACAGTGATACAAAATTAACCAAATTAACACAAAAACCAGGCGAGTCTTTCTCTGATTTTGTTGAGAGATGCCAACAAAGTATAAATAAAAAGATCAGTCATCTGATAAAATGATCAGTCATCCGGGAGCTGCCAATGCCTTGCTCAATGATCTATATGAAGGTTGCTCTACAGAGTGTTGCCTTGCCATAGGACCCATTAGACACAAGGGTGTCTCTGAATGGATTCTGGCCTGCCGAGATGTAGGGACCACTCAGGCCCATGCTGCAGCCCTTGCTAAGGCACTGGCTGCTCATCTGCCTCAGGCAGAGATGGATAAAGCAAAATGTTGGGCCTGCGGGGGACAGGGCCATTGGTCATGTACCTGTCCAAAAGGAGCCAGGTTCCCCCTTCAAAATGCCCGAGATGCCGCAAAGTTTTTCATTGGGCAAGAGAATGTAGGTCTAAGGTGGATGCAGATGGTATACCCATACAAAAGGTGCCTTTAAACGGGCAATGAGGCACCTCTCATTCCCACCCCAAAGAGAGGAAGTAAGGGAATACACCCCCCATATCCAATGGACGATACCTATTGATTTGCATAAGCCTAGGATGCAACTTTCCCTAGATGGCCATAAGTTTAAAGGCCTAATTGATACAGGGGCTAATATTACTGTAATCAGACAGCAGGAAGCCTTGTCTCATTGGCACCATAAGCCTGGACCCCCTGTACAAGGTGTTGGGGGCTTACAAAATACTTTACAGGTCCAACGTCCCATGGTCTGGACTGACCCGGATGACAATACAGGAGCTATTAAACCGCTCCTAGCTGCAGGGCTTCCTTATAACCTGTGGGGGAGAGATATCCTCTGTAATATGGAGGTTGTTAAACATAATCTCCTTCAAGGAATAAGACAGCTTCCCCTGTCCCTATTTCCCCAGGCATTTCCAAAGTGTAACCCTCTTCCTAAGGCTCCCCTAATCTTTACTGATTCTAGTAAATGCAAATTTGGTTATGTAATTTACCAGGAAGGACAACTCTCCTCACATGTTTCCCCTTTCCAGGGATCTGTACAGCTCAGAGAGCTCTCAGCCATGTTACAGATCTTTCAGGATCTCCCTACAACTCCCTGTAATATTTATTTCTGACAGTGCTTATGTAGTTCAGACTCTACAACATCTGGCCTTTGCAGCTTTCTGGCCCTGTGAGAGCCCCCTTGATTTGTTACTCTCTTCATGACAACTATTACTCAAGCAGCGCTCTGCCCCTTGGTATATTCAACACTTGGGGTCTCATACCAATCTCCTGGGGCTTCTGGCAGAGGGCAATGCCACCATTGACAAACTGGTCCTGAGCACCACCCTAGACTCCACCCTTATTCAACAAGCTAGAGACTTACATGCCCGCTTCCACCTTTCTCCCCAAGCTATACATAGGCTCCTCCCTACCTTGCTGATTCAGAACTGTAAACATTTGGTCTGTGCATGCTCCTCTTGTGCCCCGCTTCTACCTTTGGGGCTATTGCAACCCACTGGGACGCTCCCTAGAGACCTTGGCCCCAACAAGATATGGCAAATGGATGTCACCTTCCACCTTTCTCCCCAAGCTATACATAGGCTCCTCCTTACCTTGCTGATTCAGAGTTGTAAACATTTGGTCCATGCATGCTCCTCTTGTGCCCATTCTACCTCTGGGACCATTACAAACCACTAGAACTCTCCCTAGAGGCCTTGGCCCCAACAAGATATGGCAAATAGATGTCACTCATTTTTCTCCTTTTGGCAAGCTCAAGTATATCCATCATATTATTGACACTTATTCCAATGTCCATTTTGCATTGGCCTGATCTGGTGAGATAGCTTCTCATGCCATAAGGACTGTCAAATATGTCATGGTCCTTATGGGAATTCCTTGGCAAATAAAAACAGATAATGGTCCTTGTTATGTTTCTGGTACCTTCAGCCATTTTTGCTCTGACTGGAATATTAGGCATATAACTGGTATCCCTTACAATTCTCAGAGTCGAGGGATTGTTGAACGTTCCCACCAAACACTCATTAAACAAATACAGAAAATAGGGGAAGACAATGATGAAGGACCCTGCTATAAGGACCCCAATTTTGTCATACAACGAGCTCTATTTGTATCAGGCCTGTTCTGGTGAGATGGCTTCTCATGCCATAAGGACTGTCAAATATGCCATGGTCCTTATGGGAGTTCCTTGGCAAATTAAAAACAGATAATGGTCCTTATTATGTTTCTGCTACCTTCAGCCATTTTTGCTCTGACTGGAATATTAGGCATATAACTAGTATTACTTACAATCCTCAGGGTCAAGGGATTGTTGAGTGAAGATCTGGCAGATGGACGTTCTCAAATATATCCATCATATTATTGACACTTGTTGTTAACGCAAGGGCAAGGCTATGCTTGTGTCTTTCCAGATAGTGTTCCAGCCCCCATTTGGATTCCAGCCCAGAACATCAGAATTGCCTGCGATAAAACCCTCCATCCACAACCACCACCCACCTCCAGATCTTGCCAGGCATGTCTCTGCAAACAAGGACCTGCTGTTCATTGCCCTTATCAACCTATAATAATAGAGGTATGAAATTTAGGCTTGAGCATAGGTATAAAATCTTACAGAACAACCATGCAATGGATCGGAGACAATGGCCCGACTGCCAGAGCCACAGGCAATGCCTTGTGATACTTCTGTTTGCAGACTATGAGAAATCTGGATCCCAGCCCAAAACATCAGAATTGCCTGTGACAGAAAACCTCCCTACATAACCACACCTCTCAACCACTGATCCTCACAGGAGAGAGGAAGGGCCCACACTTATTGCTAACACAAGGGCAAGGCTATGCTTGTGTCTTTCCAGATAATGTTCCAGCCCCCATCTGGATCCCAGTCTGGAACATCAGAATTTCCTGCAATGGAAAACCTCCCTCCACAACCATCAACCCTGGCGATGGCAGACCCTGCTGTCTGCCTCAGCTGTTCCCCTTATTATACTAACTCTTCTGATTTTTGGACCTTGTATTGTCAAGGGTCTCCTTAATTTTGTTAAAACTCATATTTCTCTGGTTCAGTTAGCTGTTGCCCCACCTCCAGATCTTGCCAGACATGTCTCTGCAAATAAGGACCTGCTGTTCCTTGCCCTTACCAACCTATAGATATAAAAATTAGGCTTGAGCATAAGTGTAAAATCTTACAGAACAACTCTTACAGAACAACCATGCAATGGACCTGAGACAACGACCCGACTGCCAGAGCCACAGGAAACGCCTTGCGACATATACTTCTGTTGGCAGACTGTGAGGCTGATGCCTAGAACTCACCACCCCCTAATCCCCATCGTTACCCCAGATGGGACGACCCTGCTCCATCGGCTTTTATTGAATTCTTAGCCCCTTAAGAGGCCTTTGCATGGGCCAAATCTTGATAAACTGCCTCTCCCTCTGCCAGACCATACCAAGGGACTCACCCTTCGAGGCCTGGTAGTCAATGATGGGTAAGATCCCAAAAGATGGGACAACCTAAGACAGGTGCAGTCCATAATGCTGGGTGACCCTTCAGGTGGGGACAACAATGCCGAGGCAAAGAACCTAGACTCCCACTGGTTGGCATGGAGTTGTCCCAGCCTGCTCTCGAGGAAGCTCACCATCTTGAGGGAGGGGGCTTTTGATACAATGACCCCTGAGTCATTCTACTTTGCCTTGATGTATCTGGACTGATATCAATATACTATGTATTCTAAACTATACCTCACCTTTAAAAATAAAAAAAAAGGGGGAGATGTGGGAGACAGGCTTGAGCCTAGGATGAAAGTCTTATTGACAGCCATACAATGGCTGAGGGGCCCGACTGCTGGAGCCACAAGGAATGCCTTGTGACATTTTGCTCCCATTGGCAGACCATGAGACTGATGCCTAGAGTTTGCCACTCCCTAATCACCACCCTTAGAATCAAGGTATCCTACTTGCTGTGCTATGATAGGATGCTAAACCTGTTATGCTAATAAAGTATCCTACTTGCTGTGCTGTGATTGGACCATTATCCCTATATAAGCTTGTGCCTTCCCTCAATAAAGTAGACCTGTGTCACTGAACCTGGTCTCCTGTGTCTGAATGTGGCTCTGCTGACACAGTCTCCTCACCAGCCCTGGGGTCTGGACTGGACAACTGATCAAAGGAACTAAGAGAGCAGGAGAGCGGCCATAGCCAGAGGAGAGCAGCCACAGCCGGTGACCACACAGATGGTTGGGGAAGAAAGGATCCCCTATAAATCTACTCAATGATGGACTCTGCATGCTGCACACTGCCAACATGCCAAGCAACACCTGCAAGTGCAATAATGGCTCAACCACATACGTACAACTGACAAATTTCTAATTGGATAAGGCCCACTCCTAGGGGTGGAACACACATCTGGTGCTGTAGACCAGGTCAATGCCTTTTGTCAAGAAATGCTACAGGCCCTAGTGGAGAAGCCATCATGAGTATATTGTTTAATGAATACAGTATACCTACTGGGATATCTTCTAGGCATCTGTATTTACATTCATGTTTGTTTAAATGTATCTAATTCCTTCCATTTGTCTTTATAGTAGAAGAAACACCACTGAGATAGATCAGTGGCCATAGCCTAAAGACAACTAATGGGGAGGCCCAAGAACCACTCCTCTTACCATGATACAAGAGAAATCGCCTTACATCTATCACCCCCTCCAAGGCATAGGGACTTTAGTGGAAGATGGATGGAAAGATTGTAAGACCGGAGGAAAGGGATGGAGTGTCTCCCGATTGGCTATTTCCTCCAATTGGCAGGGCCTGCCATGCAGTGTGGGCTATGGGGGTGTGTGTGGCTGGGAGCCATCTTGGGACAGAAGCCATGAGCCTAGCTGGAGAAGCTGCGAGCTGTGGGGAAATGCACGAGCCATGGGAATGTCATGGGCAACAGCTGAAAGAATAGACTTATATTTACAACAACCTGGAGCGATCTCTGACCCCAGAGGTGTGAACAAATTATGGGTGTGGCAGGGTCTGATAAGGTGGGTTCTGAGGCTTGGTGTGGGGCTAGGCACTGGGTACACATTCCTTTGAAATTTAAAAAATAGACATAAAATATATTGTTTGTCTGATCGCGCAGGAGACCCACAGAGGAAATTCGGGTCACAGAAGTGCACTCACAGCCTCTGGGATGGAGGTGGGGCCTTTTGGGCTTTCTCTTATGATATATGATTTCTAGTTCAGCAAATTATGCTTCTCGGTTTCCCCTGGGTACTGTTGAGTCATCCAATATATACTACCTGAAACCATCAGAGAAAGTTTTGCAAGTTGTAAGATTAATTTGTTTGTTTGAAGATATATATGTCCACTATCCAGAGTATCACCTTTTAGATATTGAAGAAATTGAAAATCAGAATAACTAGAAAGATGCACTGCAAAACAGCAGCAAAGAGTTTGCAAAGTTTGGGGTGCATGCTTGACTCAGGTTAGGTGACAGCTTAAGGAAATTATTTTCTTGGTGCCAGATACATAGTACCTAAAGTATGTTTTTCTATTAGAATCAGAAAAGCAGAATAGTCATAAATTCTTTTTTGACCATGTTTTTCTCTGGATTTGCAGCTTTCTGTAATAACAAACATAACAATAATTCTCAGACATGTTATAGTAGAATTATTAGCTTCTTAATTCTGTTTTCATTTGTCAAATGACTGTAATAGGAATTGCCAGGCCTTTTGGTAATATGATAGGGTTGTAGGGACAGTCTCATCTGGGCTTCTCACTGGAAATGAAGAGTCACTGCAGCCTTCTCTGTAGACATGTCTACAGGGAAACTTTAACATTTGCTTCTTGTGGAAATGACCATGTCTGTCCATTTCATATTGGGCCTTTTGCATTCCAGGGGGGCAACCCTACTTTTTAGCTATGTCCTATGTTGGCTTTTAGATACAGTTATCAGTTCAGATTTCATGGATGCTATGAGTTATGACATATATTGTAGATACTTCATAAATAAATACCAGTTGGTTTATGCTCTGAAAAATATTAATTACCTGTATAACAGAACATTATATTTATATTATCTATCTATCTATCATCTATCTATCTATCTATCTATCTATCTATCTATCTATCTATCATCTATCATCTAACATCTAATCATCTATCTAAATGTGGTTTCCATGGTGACACAACTCCCACAAACATAATGAACATTTCTAACATCTGTTGGGCTTTCTGTAAAAGTGGCAAGCACCAATTCCACTGTTGATGCAGTACAAAAAGGACAAAATTAATTATTCTTTTTTTGACACCAAGAAGCAGAGTGGCTGTAGTGGGTAAAGAAAGCTGAGTTTCTGGGAAATGCTTTCACTACAAGAAAGACATTGCTATCACTTTTGGTGCAGTAGTGGCACTATCTTGGAAGTAGTCAACAGCTGTTTAATTGGGATTAAGGCCCACTCAATGGGCGCTAACTCATGTATAGTATTTTAAACATAATCGCCAACTACACATGGCTGGAGAGGTCATAGAGCTAGAGAAAAACATACTTTTTACTACATCCTTTGATCAATGTAATTTCTTACTTTAATTCTAAATATGCATCCTCTTACAGACAGGGGTACCTTTCCCCCTCATATAAAACGCTACTTTATGCAACAGGTGGAAACTACTACAAAATTCCATGACTAGTGAAATGCAGAGAAAAAATATCTGTGAGGTGCCCAGCCTTAAGTGACACATCTGTTATACAACCTCTACATCTAAGGCTCAGGGTACAGTGGAACAGGGGGAAAAAAGAATATTAGTGCATCCCTCAACTTTCACCAGTGAAGCATCCTCATGCAATGGATGGTGATCAAGGAGAAAGCCACAACTGTACAAAGTGCAGAAAAAAAGAGACTGCAGAGTGCTTGTCCCTGGATAGGACCCTATATCAAACTTCTGCAACTCTGCACCCAGGGTCCATTGAGGAAGAGAGAGCAAAAAGACTGTAGGAGCCAGGGGTGGTAGATGACCATAAGGAAACAGCTTTCCAGGTGTCTGGGAAGTTGCTCATATGAACTTATAGCAATAATAACAGCATGCACAAGACCCACAGAAGCTTAAAGTAGACAAAAACACAGCATAGAAATCAGAAAATGAGTAAGACCCCCCCAGCCCTAGTTGAGGAGCCATTGGTTAACTGGGAGAGGGAGAGTTGGCTTTTTTTTTTCTTTTTATTAAAAATTCTGTTTATTAAAACATTTATTAGCATTGCTTTCTTCAAGAAGTAACATAATTACATTGAAAGACTTTGTATAGGTGCAGAATTTGGAAAGGTAGTGAGTGGCAAACTCACATTGTAGAAGTAGTGACAAGTTTCATGTTGTTGAAGCTTGGTAGTACAGTTTTGTCAGCAAATAATATTCAAAAATTATAGACACAGAATTTCAAATTTATATTCTAAGATCTAATTACATATTTTCAGTTTGAGGATTATATCAGTGTTATTACACTCCTTTCTATTTCTTTTAGTTTTAACTTCCCAGACTGTAAGCTTTATTTCTAGAAGTTCAATTAGGGCACAGGTGAAGGTGTATTGAGATTGTAGAAGAGTAATAGAAGAATAGTGGAAAATCTCTCTGTATCTGGTAATGGGAGAGGTCCAACATCAAGGTCTGGATATCCAGGACCATGCGTGGAGTGGAGATGACAGCTGGGCCTCAGGGGAGGTAGGAGGTCCATTCCAGAGAATCATTCCTCCCATGTCCAGAATCTGCAAATAACATTGGCCTCTCCTGTCCCCATCATAAGAAGCAAAGCCTCTGGCATGCACAACCTGGGCCCTCAGGGGAGGGGTCTGTGGGGAATGTAGTCATTCAAAGAAGACTGAAACTGCTGCCTAAGATTAGAAAATCCTTTGTGCTCTACTATGCTCTACCAACAGCCCACCTACCACCCGAGGGATGTGGAACCATGGTTCATGGTAGGTGTCCACAGCTCCAGCTCACAGGCAGGGACCACAGCTCCAGTTCATAGGAGAAGACCACAGCTCCAGGATCATTGGAGGAGGCCACAGCTCCAGTACATAGGAGGGGAGGGGACCTCAGCTCCAGTTCACAGGAAGGGACCACAACTCTGGCTCATGGGGGGAAACTACAGTTCCTGCTTACAATCAATGACATCAGGTCCAGGTTTACAGGAGGGCACCAAAGCTCCAGGTTGTGTGAGGGGACCACAACTCTGGCTCACAGGAGGGAACCTCAGCTCCAGATTCATGGGAGGGCATCACAGTTCTAGCTCACAGGAGGGCATTGGTTTCTTTAAACAGGGTCTCCCTGTAGCTAGAGGTGGCCTAGAACTGCCTGTTGAGACCGAAATGGCTTCTATCTCTTTGATCTCATAGAGATCCCTCCTCTCTGCTGAGATTAAAGGTGTGTGCCACCATGCCCAGCTGGGAATAGGTTGATCAGGCTCCAGTGGACTCACATTGAAGGGCATTTGGTATCCCAAGCTTGACCCAATAGGCCTTAACATATATGACAGAATACTTGCAATCTGGTGAGGGGTGCTATGACTACAGACAGGGGAAGTAGTCAAAATATGATGAAAATATATTCTTATGAAATTTGCAAAAAATTCAATTGAAAATTTTGGAAAACCAAAACCAAAAGCAAAAAACAAGTATGAATACTGGGACTGGGCATGAAAGTACATGCCTTTAATCCCAACATTCAGGGCTGAAGAGAATGGATTGTTGTGAGATCAAGGCAGCATGGGATGGTCTACATAGCAAGTTCGAAGCCAGCTGGAACAGGGTCTACAGAGTGAGACCTTGTCTCCAAGAAAAAGAAAAAAGAATATTGGGGGCTGGAAAGATGGCTCAGTAGTTAAGAGCACTGGATACTCTTGCAGAGGACCACAGTTTGGTTTCTATCACCCACACAGTGGCTAACTGCTGTTCTTAACTCCATTTCCAGGGGTATCTGGTGCCCTTTTCTGTCCTCCACAGGTATTGAAAGTCATGGGTGCATTTCATACATGCAGGTAAAACACTTATACACATACAAAAATAAAAAGTTTTAAAATTAAAAATGTGAATTTTTTTGTATCTTTTAGAATAAATATGCATTCCCTTAAAATTTGTGAGTAATTTTATATACTTAAAAGTAAATTTAATACCCATCCTACTAGTGGTGTGCAGCTTTGATCCCAGCACCTGGGAGGTGGAGGCAAGCAGATCTCTGTGAGATAGTGGCCAGCTGGGTCTCCATATTGAGTTACAGCCAGCTGGGGCTACAGGGAGACCCTGTCTCAAAAATAGTTAATAAAAAGCAGAACTTTTTTCTGTATAGAACAAAAGTGTTTTGGAATGGATTTTCACCACCATATTATGAATATAATGAGATTTGTCTACTGAATGAACAATTAATCTCTGTGCTGGATAGCTTTATTGTCAACTTGACACACTTCGGTTGAGGGAGCCTCAGTTGGGGAATTGCCTCTATTGGACTGGCCTGTGGCCATGTCTGAGGGGCATCTTGATGAATGATGTGGGAGGGCCCAGCCCACTGTGGGTGGTGCCACCCCTCGGCAGGTGGGCCTGTGTTGCATAAGAAAGCAGGCTGAGCAGGGCCAGGAGAGCAAGCCAGTAAGCAGCATTCCTTCATGGCCTGTGTTCCAGCTCCTGCCTCCAGGTTCCTTCTCCGAGTTCCTACCTTGGGTTCCCTGATGAACTGTAACCTGGGATACGTAAGCCAAATAAACCCTTTCCTCCCCAAGTTGGTAGTAGTCAGAGTATTTTGTCACAGCAATAGAGAACAAACTAGGACACAAATTGGTACCAGAGATTGGAATATTGCTGTGACAGACCTGACCTTGGTGTTTTTGAGAGGACTGTGGAAGTGTTTGGAACTTTGGGCTGGAAAAGCCATTGTATGCTCAGAGTTTGTTGCAGTGGAGCTTGGAACAGTTATGCTGAAAGAGCTGTAGACGATGGAAGCCAGACCAGAACCTGAAACAAAACCTTTGCTTTACTGGGACAACTGATGCTGGTTAGCTGGGGCTGAAAAATCAGCTGTAAGTCACAAGAGACCAGCATCACTGTGGCGAAATCTTCTGGGAGGTATTTCCTTAGGATCAGCACACAGAGGGGACCCGAACCTCCATTTCCAGCTGGAAGCAGGACTTGGTGATGTGTAAGAGTCTCCTTCACATGGTTCTGGTGTTGAAAGTGTGAAGGGATCACAGAGAGCAGCTGAGGCTTGGCACTCTGAGAGGCCAGGAAAGGCCATAGGTGAGGACCTCTATTTCAAGCTGGAAGCAGGACTTGGTAATGTGTAAGAGTCTCCTGCATAGTTCTGGTGTTGAAAGCATGAAGGGATCACAGAGAGCAGCTGAGGCTGGCACTCTGAGAGGCCAGGAAAGGCCAAAGGTGAAACTGCAGCTTCAGTTGCAGTGAAGACTCCAGGATTGAAGGGGTCATGGACAGAATCTGAGGCTTTGTACCCCAAGTGGCAAGAAGAGGCCATTGGTGAAGGTGTAGCCTCAGTTCCATTGGAGACCCCAGCTTTTTGGAGATGCCAGGACCATGGGATGACCACCAAGGACAGCAGTAGGTGTGGAATGGAGCTGGCCTGAGTCTGCAAGATGAGCTGAGCATGCTGTGGATGGCAGAGTCAGAGCAGTGGAGCTGCCAGTACCCTTTGGAGCCCAGAAGATTGTGAGTGAATCCCAGATGTCCAGCTTCAAGTTACTTTGCTGGACTTTGGTTTTGCTTAGGTGTGCCCCATTCTTCCCTTTGAAATAAGACAGTACTTGTTTTAGATTTTACAGATGCTCACCCACAGTTAAGAGACTTTTAAAAGAGACTATGAACTTCTTAGTGTTTGAATTTTTTAAGGACTGTGGAGTTTTTAAGGTGGTACTGTCTTATGTTGTGATATTAACATCATATCATGGGGACAGAAATTGGAAAGTTATGGTTTAATAGTGATGTTTGTGAGTCAAGTTGACAAGGGTCAATTGTGCTGGATAGCTTTGTTGTCAACTTGACACACTTTGGTTGAGGGAGCCTCAGTTGGGGAATTGCCTCTATTGGACTGGCCTGTGGCCATGTCTGAGGGGCATCTTCTTGATGAATGATGTGGGAGAGCCCAGCCCACTGTGGGTGGTGCCATCCCTCGGCAGGTGGGCCTGTGTTGCATAGGAAAGCAGGCTGAGCAGGGCCAGGAGAGCAAGCCAGTAAGCAGCATTCCACCATGGCCTGTGCTCCAGCCCCTGCCTCCAGGTTCCTGCTCCGAGTTCCTACCTTGGGCTCTCGAATGAACTGTAACCCGGGATACGTAAGCCAAATAAACCCTTTCCTCCCCAAGTTGGTAGTGGTCAGAGTATTTTGTCACAGCAATAGAGAACAAACTAGGACAATCTCCTTCATAGGGAGTCCAGGATGAGCCCTTTATATGTCAGATTCATACATTTCAAATGCATTTATTAAATTTTATACAGAGTGCTTCTTTTGACCTGTTGCTCACACACACTAATGAGCAAACAATATCAAACTAATGTATTATAATTCATTTTATTTTGGATCATTTAAAAATTGTTAGTGAAAAGCCAACTGAGAGAATTTTCTTCCCAGAAATTTGCAAAATGCTTATTTTTATAAACCAAAGGTGGTTTAGGATTCCAAATGAGTAAAAATATGAGTTTAGAATGAAAGATTGGAATATATTTCAAACCAAATATTTCAAAATCAATTTCTTTCATGTTTACTCATCAGTTCTTCAGTTCTGGGCTGTATGTTTTCCTAAAACCACCAACAGTTTTGCTTTTGGTATTGAATAAAACAGGATTTTCTGCCCTAGGGATCATCTGTTGTATTATACCCCATCACAACCATCCCGAGGCCCTCAGAATGGTATCAGTATCTTCAGTGTCTTCTTAAGGAAGAAGGACATCTCAAACAAGAACAAAGCCTCAGAGCTGTTGTCCAGCCCATATGAATCAGAACACAGCTGTGACATGTGTCAAGCAAGTCAGAATCCTTTTGTTTCCTTATATATGAATATTACTTGATGCCTGGCCGAAGAGAAGTGATATCTTTCTGTCTGGGGCTTCAATTTCTAAATTTCCATTATGTGTTACAGCATGGGTTCTGTATAGTATTTAACACCCTATGGGGTTTTCATAGCTTATTTTATGAATTGCTGCTGATCTGTAGATATCAAGCTATAAACAAAAATAGTTCTATTTATCATTTGAACAAGTTCCAGGCAAACAATATTTCTACAATTTTAAAGTTGCGAGTAGTTTGTCTTCTCCAATTTCTAAGATCTTTTAATATAATTTTAGAAAGTCCAACATAACATGAATGAAGTGCACACACAGCGAGGGCTCAATGCCCTCACCAAATCCGTTTCTATTCAATAAGGAAAAATTAAGAAAAAAATTACACCAAGCTTTTGTATAAACTGCAAAAGAACTCAGTGACAGCTACTGGCAGAAAGGAAAGTGCTGAAAGCACGTTCTGCCTCTATCTCTAAGAAAAACAAGTTTAAGCACGTGTTTTGAAGTAGAAACAGACACAGGGCTGGGTCACCTGGCCTTTTCTCTTCTTACCTTGTCCCTGTTTAAAATGCTTACATTTCTTAGTAGCTTCTTGGATCTGCATTGGGCTGAACACACTAAGAAGCTTCAACAGTCTTTCTTTTCATGTATATTTTTAATTAAATTTTTGTGCATTTCATACAATACATCTTAACCATATTTAGAACCCCCCATCCGCCTTCCACTGGATTTCATGCATTCTGTCATATGCGTTAAGACCTACTGAGTCAGACTTTTGTACCCAGATGTCTTGTTACATGGATTTCAGCTATACACATGCACTCGTGTACAGATATCATATATATATATATATATATATGCAGTTTTCAGTTGGCTTTTGAACCAATATAGTTCCCTCTGTTTTTTCACACCACCTAAGCATTGTTTATCTCTCATCTCTCTCCCTGTCAAACCTTCCCTCCTCCCTCCCCAGTTAAAGTACCCCCATTTTTTCCCATTTTCCCCTTGATAATACCTTTATTTTATTATACCCTCCCTCTTTCAAAAGGAAGAATTCTCAAAAGGTCATGAGCTGTCATTAGCCAGTTTATGTCTAATCTTATTTCTTTTTATCAATTTGTTCACCTATTCAGCAAGTGTTTATTAGGCTGCTTCTATTGACAGGACCTTGAGCTGGGCATCAGTAACACATTATAACAGTAAACCCACACGCACCCCCCTACAGAATCACCTGCTGATTTATTTATCCTTATTTCCTTTAGAGGATGAAACCTAGGATGATGGTTAATACCATCCACTTGACAGGATCTAGAACAAAAGAGACAAGCCTCTGGGCCAGTCAGTAAAGTATTGTCTAGATATATGTAAAGGTAAGGAGACCCACCCTAAATATGGGTAGTTTCCTGGACTGGGGTCTCAGACTGTATCCAAAGGAGAAAACAAACCGAGCACCAGCATTTATCTGACTCTACCTCCTGACTGTAGGTACATGTGACCACTGCCTACCACCATGATTTCCCAGACATGATAGACTGTATGACCTCAAACTATGAGCCAAATAAATTCTTCCTCCCTTAAGTTGCTTCTTGCCAGATATTTTGTCATAGCAAGAAAAATAAAAATATGTAGTATTTAATTTTTAAAAAACCTAATATATAACTCAAAATTCTGTGAATATATCTTAAGCTTTTTTTTTTTTTGAGACAGGGTCTCCCTGTAGCCCCAGCTGTCCTGGATTCACTATGGAGACCAGGCTGGCCTTGAACTCACAGAGATTTGCCTGCCTCTGCCTCCTGAGAGCTTGGATTAAAGGTGTGCGCCATCATGCCCGGCTATCTTTTGCCTTTTATGGACTTTTTCTACTAAGAGTTAAAACTCATGCCATTACTAAACTTTGATTTTATTCCACTTCAGCTGCTTGAAATCATGTTATAATAAAGAACATGTTGTTCCACTCCTGGAATCATAGCTTTCATTATCTTTTTCTGGCCTGAACATCTCATTACTTCCTTCTCTTACTATAATGTTTTCATCACAAATAACATTCCATATTATCAAAATCTTCCAGTCCTATATCTGTTTTTCCACAATTGCAGTATATTTTTTATTTCATTTTCTCCACTGAACTGCTTACATACCATGACCCATTAATTTCTATTTCTGCCTTCCACTCTCCAGTAACCCAGAATAAATTCAAAGACTTGTGTTCATGTCCCTGTAACCCAGTGAGTCTCCTGGGTACTTAGGACAGAATCACAGCTCCTGGACAGACGGTTTGTTTCATCATAAAGGTAGTGCCTCCAAAAATCTCTGGGTCGTTAGCAAAGGACAGCAAACCTCATAGCTCAGCCAGATACCCCTGTCAGTTCCTTGAGATTATTGCGAGTCTTTCATGATGTATCAATGTCAAGATGTCAGGCAGTTGACTTTACCATGTTCAAGACTTTAAAGAAATTCATCACAGTGGCAGCTTAGCTTCTAATCTTTTCCCTTTATATATATTCCAA
The DNA here is from genome assembly GCF_000622305.1 of Nannospalax galili. Classification (NCBI taxonomy): domain Eukaryota; kingdom Metazoa; phylum Chordata; class Mammalia; order Rodentia; family Spalacidae; genus Nannospalax; species Nannospalax galili. Next base: position 1,425,939 of record NW_008335824.1, on the reverse strand, counting down.
CTCATCTGCTCAGTGCAACACTAAACCTTCACTCCTCCTTCCCCCACAATGCTTCACTGGCTTCTTCCTCTTTTCATTTTATACCTCCCAGATCCTTACCTCATACTCTAATCTCTACCATCTTAGAAAAAAAACTGTCTGACTTATAGGTGCCAACCTTCCTCTTATTTGCTTCAACATTTCATCCCCTCATCATTTTAAAAATATTTTACTTATCAATGTTCATTTTATTTGTATGAGTGTATTACCTGCATGTATGTGAGTGTTTGTACATTTCATACAACAGTTCTTAATCAAATTCAGACCCCCTCCCCCATCCTCCCACCAGACCTCACGTATTCTGCCATACATTTTTTTTTTTTTTTTGGTCTTTTTGAGACAGAGTCTTCTGGAACTCATTATGTAGAACAGGCTAGCCTTGAACTCACAGAGATTTGTCAGCCTCTGCCTCCTGAGTGCTGGAATTAAAGGCATGTGCCACCACGCCCGGTCCTTCTGCCATACCTTTTAAGTCCTATCCAGTCAAGCATTTGTACCCAGATGTCCTCCAGTGCAAATTCATCTTCTGGAGTCTCATCAGCCTATCAAAAGATTGTTGGTAAGGCCTACTTTCCCTCACCCAGTAGTAATCAAAGGCCTACTCTTCCTCACCCAGTAGTAATCAGTCTCCAGTAGTCCCCATATTAGGGCTGATCTGCCACCCATTTCCCTTGCTCCACTCCCTTGGGCCCTTGTCTGATTGAATTGGCATGGGTCCTGTGCTCAATGCCACCACTGCCACAAGTTCATATGCTCAAGCTTCCAGTGGCCTGAAAGCCTCTGCTATATTCATGAGCCTACCCTGGCTCTTATAATCTTTCCCCCCCTCTCTTCCACAATGGTCCTTGAGCCGTGGGTGGGAGAGGTCTGATATAGGAATCCTATCCAGGAACATACATTCTGTAGTCTCTTATTCTTTAAAAGTTGGACAGTTGTGGCCTTTTGTGTGCATTGCATCCTGTTGTATAAGGAAGCTTCACTGGTGAAAGTTGAGAGATGCACTAGTTTTCTCTCTACCCCTCCCTGCCTTCTGCTATGTTCCATGAATCTTAGGTCTAGAAGTTTTACTGTATTTATGTCACCTAGGACAGAGCATTCCTCAGACATATATTTGCTGTGTTTGACCAGTCATGGGATTCTGCAGTAGCCTCCATCTGTTAAAGAAAGAAACTTCTTTGATTAGTGGTATATCATATACTTGTCTGTAAATATAAGGGGGCGTGTATGGAAAGGAACACAGTTCCAGACAGGAGAGACCTCCCTTCAAGTGGTTGGTCAGAGTGGTCCAAGAGAGTCCCAAAATAACACAGACTATTGCCAGAACTAGAAGATAAGACCTTACTGCTGAAGATAGGACATACTTTAGACACAGGAGTGGAGGAATGGAGTAGTAACTGATTAGGAAGTCTTCTACCTGAAGTTTAGCTCATAGTTCTGAAGGTTACTATGCAAGCTGTTGAGGGAGAAAAATCAATGATCCAACTCAGCCCTAAAGCCTAATAACCATAATGACAAGCACAGCAAACTACCTCTATTGGTGCAGTAGTAATATTATTATCTAGGGGTAATCAACAGCTATCTAATTGGACTTAAAGCCTTCTCAGTGGGAGTGAACTCATGGGTGGCACTGTAAGCTTAGCCAAAAACACATGGCTGGAGTGGTCATAGATCATGAAGAAAGTCCTATCTCTATCATATTCCCTCATCATTTTTTAGTTTTTAAATTAAATATATTTTAAATATATTTTAGCTGCTAAATAAAAATAGAAAAATGCAGCCATTATTTAACATATCTACCCTCTAAACATTTATGACTTCCATGTGATGAAAACATTCAAAATCATAGACAGCAATTCATTATAATATATTCCTGATACTTTTTATGATCAAATTTCTCAGATAATTCACTATTAGTTTTCTCTGCATGTTCACCAACTTGCAATCATGTACTTACATCCATTTCCAATGACATTGCCACAATGACTTTCTGGTAGCCAAAGTCAATTTAAGTCCTTTGTTTAATCCATAATTTGGCATTACTGTTGTGTCTGGCATTAATTGCTGATATTTGAAAAATCTCCTCTTCCTTGGTGCTCATGAAAACCACCAGGTACCAGTGTTCCATCCCTCATCTCTGACCATTCTTTTTACTTTCAATGCCAGGGATGGAACCCAGGACTCTGCTTATTATAGCAAGTGTGCCACCACTGGGATACATCCCCAGCCTTCAGGCCACCATTTATCAATGCTTTTCCAAGATTCTGTTTCTTTCATGCACACTTCTATGTGTGTACTCTGACTTTACCACTCTTTTTATGTTAGGTGTGTGACTAGTTTCATTCACATCATGCAAACCATCTGGTCCACAAATGCTAATAGCCCCTAAATTATGTTAGTATGAAGCAACAGACTCCTATATCCTACTGGCTAATAACCAACCGATCTCTAAATAATTAATAGCATCTATTAAGGACGCACTTCATGAAAACTACTTAGACTAGGCACTGCTGTAAACAAGCATTCAAACACGGATTAAGTCATTCTTCATAATAATTCTGTGAGGCAGGTGCTATCATAATCTTCATTCTGCGCATGACTGAACTGGAGTTAAGAGTGCCCCTGATGACATACTGCTTATACATAATGAAGCAATTTTAACCAACATATTAAATTATCTCTTTAGAAGTCCCACAAAGAACCAAAGATGGATATGTGCAAATTCCCTATTCTTTTTCTGTTTTTCCCTCAACTAGGCTGTATGTCTCTCCTCTGTTTTCCCCTGGCTTCCTACCTAGAATCTTCTGCATCTGTCTCCCCACTTATCTTACTGATTTGCTGCTTAAGGCCAAAGTAAGGCCTTTTATTTTTAAGGGTATAACACTTAGCACACTACTTCACTCATAATAGAAATTTATTTCTGTGAAGTAAATGCATTTAAAAATATTTAGTACAATATTTCTTCTCATCATTTGCTTCTCTGGTCCAGATAAGAACTACTCTTATAAATAACACCAAAATAGCTCTTTTTCTTCTTTGCCATCCTCAAGGCAGAGCCTTAGAAAACAATATAAAATTCTTTGGGTTTAGTCTTAGAATGAACTATAACTTTTGACTTTATTAGTTTAAATATTTGAATATGCAAAATTGCAAAAGAATATTTCCAACACTGTTATATTTTAGTCAGAAGAAAATATGTGTACATAAGAATGCATATATTGCATAGAGAGAAAGGGGGGCTAGGTCTTCACTTATGGAAGTAGTGGTGATTTTTTATGTAGAAAAGAAATTTATTTCATAATAAGCACTTACACAGATAGTCATGGAGAATAACAGGTCTGATGGTGAGACAGGTCAACCAAAGTGGAGATGGTATCAACTATAGTGGTCAAGGACTAACCACTATAAAACAAAAGCAACTCTTTATCAAGGAATAATTCATTTTTTTTAATTGTTCTTTTTTGAGACAGGGCCTTCCAGTAGCCTTAGCTGGCCTGGGACTCATTTTGTAGACTGGGCTGGCCTGGAACTCACAGATATCCACCTGCCTCTGCCTCCCAAGTGCTGGGATTAAAGGTGTGCACCACTATGCCCAGCAAGGAATAATTTAATTTTTAAAACAAATGTGAGCTATCAAATTATTCGTAACTTGACAGAACACTTGTGGTAGAACTTTCAGGCAAAACCATACATCTTTACAACTTGGTGCTCCCAAGTTTTAAAAAAACACAACAAAAACTATTTCACAGAAAGGAAAAGAATAATATAAGAGCAGCTCAAAAATATACTAATTATTCTTATGATTATTCTTTTATATATATATATATTATTCTATGTGTGTGTGTATTTCCTGCATGTATGTGAGTGCACCCGTATTGTGCAATGCCACGGAGATCAGAAGAGGGCTTCGGACTCCCCTGAAACTGGAGTTAAGGACAGTTTGTAGCCACCATGTGGGTGCTGGGAATTGAACCTGGGTCTTCTGCAAGACCAGTCAGTGCTCTTAACAACTGAGCCATCTCTCCTGCTCCACAATTATTCTTATAATTAGTGTATTTCTTGAACTCTTTTTATATTTTTTTCTTTTCTGTGAAATGGTTATTTTTTAGAGAATAAGACCAAAAGTTGACTTCCTTCATTACAAAAATGAATATTGGACTTTCTTTCTTTCTTTCTTTCTTTCTTTCTTTCTTTCTTTCTTTCTTTCTTTCTTTCTTTCTTTCTTCTTTCTTTCTTTTTATTTTTATTTTTTGAAGCTTTTACAACTTTATTAGAATCTTAAAGGAAAATCCTCAGGCAGGTGAGCTGGGCAGGTGAGCTGGTAATCTTGGAAGCTGCCTTGAGGAGGTGGCCATGGAGCCATGCAGGTTTAGAGCATGCATGGAAGTCAGACACATGACTGACTGGCAGCCACATGGCTGGGAAAGGATGCTTTAGAGAAAACGTGAAGGAACTACAAAATGCTAGGGGCAGTCCAAAGCCTTAGAAAAAGCATGTTTAATAAGAAAGGCATGAAGAAGAAAAGGAGAAATTACGCTTTCCTGAAGAATTGGACAGACTTACAGAGACCTACATGGCTGTGGCTGGTCTAGAAGTTCTGCAGAGATCTGTCTGGGTGTTCTTTTGGGAAGCACATATTCTAAAATTGGACAATACAGAGATTAGCATAGTCACTGTGCAAGGATGATATGAAAATTTGTGAAGAATTCCATATTTTTAATCTACTATATTATCAAGTTATACTACTCCTTGGCATATACTTAAGGGATTAATTCTACTGCAGAGATAATTGCTCAGTCTGGTTTCTTAGCTCATAATAGCTAAGAAATGGAAACAACCTGAATATCCCTCAACTGATGAGTGGATAATGAAAATGTGGTTCATTTGCACTATGGAGTTCTGAAAAAAAAAAAGAAATTAACAACTATCTGTAACTCCAGTTCCAGGGGATCTGATAGCCTTGTCTGTCCTCTGTGGGCACTTCACAACACGGGTGCCCTTACCTACATGCAGGCACCACACTCATACACATAAAATAATAAATATTTTTTTTTAAAATGAAATTATGAACTTTTCAGATAAGTGGATGGAACTAGAAATTGTTATAGTAAGTGAAATAACACAGACTCAGAAAAACAAAAGACATATGTTCTCTCTCATTTATGTCTTAGCTCCAAATCCTAAGATGTGAGTTAATATCCATTTGTAACCACAGGAGCCAGGAAAATGGAAGGGAACCATGAGGGTAAAGGGAAAGAAAAAGATTGAGGGAGGGGAAGTGTTTGAGACAGGTGTTATCAAGGGGGAAATAGGGAAGATGGTGATACTTTATCTGAGGAGAGAAGAAAAGAAGGTTATACAGGGGAAGAGAGAGGAAGTATACTTAGGTGGTATGAAAAACCAGAGGGAAAAGTATTATTTCATCAGCCTAATTAAAAATAATCATAGTGTGTGTGTGTGTGTGTGTAAGGTTATATAACAAAAATCACAGTTCTAGGCAGGAGAAACCTCCCATTGGCCAGGGTAGTTCAAAAGACTCTCAGAATAACACAGGTTATTGCTACAATCCTTGATTACCTCTCAGAACTTGAAGGTTAAGACCCTAATGCTGAAGATAGGACATTCTTCAAATACAGGACTTGGAGAAATCTAGCTGGAACTGACCTGGAAGCCTCCTCCTTGAAGACTAGCTCCCATAGTTCTAAAGGATACTATGCAAGATGCTAAGGGAGAAAAATCAATCAATGGCCTAATCCCAGCCTTAAAACCTAATAACCACAGCAATGACCAGCACAGCAAACTTTATGGGTACAGTAGTGGCACTTTTATCTTGGTGGTATTCAACAGATATCTAAAGGCTGCTTAATGGGATAGAACTCATGTGTGTTACTGTAAACATAGCTAAATACACATGGCTGGAGAGGTCATAGAGCCTAGAGTAAACCCTATGTCTGTCTCATCCCTACAAATATAATTTCTTACTGTATGCCAAACATATATCCTTATATTTACAAGCAAGTATCCACTCACCACTTATCAAAAAAGCTTCTTTTTGAAACAGGTAGAGACTATTATGGAATTCTACAATTGGTCACACACAGAGAATAAGTGTATGTGAGATTCCCTGCCCTAAGGGTCACATCTACAACAGAACCTCTATACCTAAGGTTCACAGAATATGGTGGATTAGGAGATAGAGAGAATAGTAATGTATCTCTCAACTCTCACCAGTGAAGCTTCTTCATGCAACAGAGGGTGATGAACACAAAAGGCCACAACAAGCCAAAATTTAGAGACTAAGGGATTTCAGAATGTGTGTCCCTGGGTAGGACTCACTCACCCAGGGCTCAGGGACCATTGTGGAAGTAGGGACAGAACAATTGTGTGAGCCAGGGGTGATGCACAACCATAAGGAAACAGAGTCATCCATGCTTCTGGGAAGTTGCTTGTACTAACTTACAGCAATTATGACACCATGCACAAGACCCATGCAAACTCAATGAGTCAAAGACCAGCATAGAGCTGGAGAAATGGGCACAAAACCCCAACCTTAGCTGAGGTGTTATTGGCAGCTGATCACTGCTGGGTGAGGAAAGTAGATCTTCTTCAAGGGAGTAATGCTAGATAGGCTGACCAGCCTCCAGTGAATGAATTCACACCAAGGGACATCTGGGTAGGCAAACTTGACTCTGTGGACCTTGTGGTTGGGCTATGGAGAGATGCAGATCTGGTTGGGATCTGAATATGATTAAGATCTATTGTACAAAATACACAAAAATTCTGTAAAATATATACATTGAAAGAAAAAAACAGAAAGATTGAATTATAAATTGCTAACATTTCTTTCAGATTGTTAGCATAGTTGGGAATAGAGAGTATTCAGAAGCCATTTGGAATTAAGTATTATTTTCCATCTAAGTTGAAATTTTGCAATGTATTAGACTTTACTGAAACTGATACTGATTTTGTGTTAATCTGACATAAGCTTGTGTGTTTGAATTATATAGATTAGACTTGTAAAATACACTGATGTGTCATTCAAGTGTCCGACCCGGCTCCAAAACATGGTGCAAACAGAAGAATTTAAGAACACAGAGCAATTGAACCAGTACTTTAAAAATTTTGCAAATGTTGCACCCAATTGCTTATTTTTCTTGAGACAAGATTTACAAATGCTAAATGCAAATGGAATGGAAGGAATTTTATGAATGCTTTGGATTATACCACAGCTTATATATTTATAGAATGGGTTTTGACAGGGGTGGCTATAGGTCTCACAGTGCAGCCCCTGCAAGCTTCAAACTCACAATTTTCCTGACTCAGCCTCCCGAGTGCTGGTACTACAGGTGTGTACCACCGTGCAGGATAAAAACGGGAATGTCTTTATCCTTCATTTTAGTGGCAGATTCATCATTGTTTAAACTATTTCTATCTTACTCACCCCTTCCCTCCTTCACTGTCTTCATCTCTCCCCCCTTCCCCTTCTTTCTCTCCTTTCTGCTCTCCCTTCTTTCCTTCCTTCCTCTGTCCCTTTCTCCCTTCTGTTTTTCTCTCTTTCCCTTTTTATTTATTTTGAGCAAGATAAGTCTTTGCATATGCCAGGCCTTTGACTGACAAATCCTATTGTTGAGTATACCATGGATATTTATGGTTTTATTCATACTGAAAGATAAAACAGATATTTATGTTCACCTAGAGTTTTGCCTTGTGCCTTTTAAGAGGGTATATGCACCTAACATTATCCACCTGTTATCTGGCTTGAGGATTTAAGCTTGACTGGCTGGATTTCTTTTTCACTTCTTTCTGCTCTGCCTTCGTGATTCCTGGAATTCCTCAAATGAACTATTGGCACACAAATGTTTTTCTCAGGGTATGCCTCGGAAGGAAATCCAAACGAAGAGAATGCTAACGTAAATTAAACAGTCACTTCTACCATCCAGCTAAGTATGAATTATGGTAATTTGATAAATGCTGTGAATTACTAGACAGAATCCAATGAGGTTACAGATACGTGAAGCATGAGTGATTAAATTTGGGGCTGGATTTAGAAAGTGAGAAAGAATTCATGTGCATCAAGACTAAAGAAAGGCATCCCAGGCAAATGAAGTGACTTGAATGAAGAATACGAAATGGAAAGAAAGACTGGAGCTGTTCCAACAATGATGTGTAGCCTGGTTTGACAAAAGAAAAAGAAGGAAGTCAGGAATGAAGGGCTCTTGATGATGCTGGGGACATGGTGAAAAAGACTTTCTATGCAGAACTAACATACTAGGTTTATTCTTTGGGGGCATAAAATTACAGGTACAAACACATGTTAAAAAGGCAAAGAATGAAGTGAGCTAGGACATGACATGCACAGAAAACCAATTAAGAGACTATTGCTATAGTCTAAGGCAATAAAGGAGCCTTCACCTAGTACAGCAGTTATTTGGGTTAGAAAGAGCTTATTGATGCTAGAGGTGTTTTAGTTAAAGAATCACAAGGATTGTAAATAAATAGTGAGAGAAGAGTCTAAGCTGACCTTAGAGTTTCTATGTTAAACAAATATTTGGAAAGCAATTCTTTCATTCCAAGATGCAGAGTTTAAGGGAAAGTGAATGAACTGATAGTAAATGCAATTTTGAACACAATATTACAAGCAGAGTAAATCAAAGGCAGCAGAGTAGGTGGACCCTGTGTATGTAAGCCCATTGGCTGCTTCCAGCTGTGTTTCCTCCTGGGGCAGGGGATTGCACTCACCTAGAGTCTAGTTCCTTGCCCTTAGGAACCCCCAAAGTCCTTTGCTTAGATGGTCCCAAACATACTTCAGGTCCTGTAAGACTGTTTACAGAACTTTTCTCCCAAGAATGAGCCGTACAGCCTTATCACACATTTCCATACCTGGCAGGGAGCAGCCAATGAACAGCTATGTGCTTGAGGCTCGAAGGACAGCACGTGGGCATGCTTCTACCTTGCCTGTTAGAGGACATGCTATGAGTTGATGGTAAAAGGCAAAAGCAGGTGGGCCATAGAATGAAAATTAGGGAGTGAGAGCTTGCTGGGCTGTCTATGCTGTGGAGATCTTCTAGGGCTCCAAAAGTTCTAATTTCAAACTCAGTTTATGAGATAATTAAGGAAGTATATATTTCAAAGTAAGAAGGCCATATATTTCACAGTGTATATTTCAAAGTAGGAAGACTATTAATTTATTTTATTTGGTTCATGACCCAAATGTTTAGACAAAATCGTATGTTGATTTCAATTTTTACTCTTCTCTCATCCTTCACAAATGTTAGGAGGTGATTCAATGAAGTGAAAAGATTAGGTAGGCTGGGCAGGATAGAAGGAAAGAACCAGTTCCCGAAAGTTGTCTTCTGACCTCCTCATGTGCACGTGTGCTCATGCAAACACACACACACACACACACACACACACACACACACACACACTAAGAAAACAAATGAATGAATGAATAAATAAATAAATAATAAGGATAGTATTTAAATGATAGGGCTAGAAATGTAGCGCAGTGGATAGAGATCTTGTCTAGAAGGAAAAAGGCCCTGGGTTTGATCCTCACTTCAAAGTAATTCCCTTCTTGGTTGTATAATGAATTTGAGGCCAGCCTTGGCTACATGAAACATCATCTCAAAAAACAAAGATCTCAAATAAATAATAATAAATAAATAAATAAAATGATTTGGTGATTTTATGAAGATTTTTCTCAAAAAAAAAAAAAAGGGGAAAAAGTCTTGGTTAAACAGTGGTTGCAAAGGAAAGAAAATGCTGAAAAATGCCTTCAAAATGTATTTGGATTTAAAGATGATATTGGGTTCAAAAATATCTTTTGTTCAAGACCATCAATAGGGAAGGATTGTGAAGTTCAGAAACAATATTTAAATTCCATCTGAATTTCTGTGACGTGACACATTATGTCTTCTGATTCAACTTTCTCTGTATTCATCAGTATGAATGTGGTTAATGATATGGAGACATTGCATTATTCACTTTGAGTTCAGTTCTCTGGGTGCCAAGGCAACTTTTCAAAGTTCCTAAAGAATTGTTGGAAAAGAGCTTTTGTCAAATTATATTCATGAATTTGATATAAGAACACAGGATGAACTGGTTATCTTCTTTTTAACTTTAGAGTATTTTGCAGGAAAAAATAGACATTGAGACATTTTAACGTCTGACAGAGGTCACTACTTTCATAGAAAAATGTATGTCTTCTCTTTTCTACTTTGTGGTCACAGAAGAAAGATCTCAGAAATACAAGTGTCTTTATAGAGAATGAACATTTTCTCTTCAAAGACGGAAAGTCCTTTATCAGCATTAGAATCTAATTTGCTTGGAATTCTCTTTGTTGCTGTTGTTCCCTGGAATTTATTTTCATCATACTGTGTATTGAGTTATGATAGATTTACACATTTACACATGTGAGTTTGTTTTCTTGGATTTGACTTCATAAGAGGTACCACCAAAACTTCAAAATAATCTCTCATTCTGAGAAAATTAAAGCAGGCTGCCCAGTGTAGTGTGTGTCCAGCTGGCCAGAAGCTTAAACAGGAAAGGGACACAAGAAGATTCTGTGGTAGGTATAAGATAAACATGCTTTTGTCTATGTTTTGCTAATACTCTGTTTAGAAGCTAGGATTTTTTTACTTGCTTTGGGCTGCTCTTTTAGAAAACCAAACAATCATCCAGTGTACTTGTTACTTTGATCTTTGTTTTTGTATTTTGTTACACAAAACTCAAAGTCTTACCATTTGTTATGTTTCCTACTTTGTCAGATCATCTGCTCTCTGAACACACTACCCACAGATGGTTGGAAGTAAAAACTGAAGGCAAGGTAGAATGTCTTAAACATTGACATCTCTCATAAATCCCGGAAGATGGATGTATAAATATCTGCATACTTTTGCAGGTGCTAAAATAGATTTCTGTGGCCTTTCACCTGCATAATTAGCCCCCCTTTCATTCCCCTTGTTTACCATATCTTTTCTTAACCTTTGTTTTGCACAAGAGTGCCTTTGGGATCCAATCAAGTAGTATAGACACCTGCATGCCAGGAGGCAAACACCAACATTCACTCAGGCCCCAGGACAACCACCATCTACAAGCTGATGCTCAGATTTCCCCAGCTGTCCTTCATGCCAGGACAATCAATCATGTGATAATGTGTAATCAGCTTCTGAAGGACTGCTTCAGTGATTTGCTAATTTTAACATTCACAGAAATATTTGTACTTTGAGAGACTTGAAAATGCAACATTATGCTTTTAAATTCACATATGAAATGCTATCTCTTAGTTCCTGGCATAGATTTGAGTAGTTTCTGGGCTCTAGTAGCTTCTCAATCAGAAATGGATTGGATTGAATTACTGACATTACAAATCTTTTGATGATTTTTATTGGGGAGACAATATTTATGTTTAAATAATGCAGATACTATAATAACTGGCTTATTTCATGAACACATACACGTATACTATAATAGCACAATAACCTAGATTTAAAATAATTAATATTATGTTTAATTTTGATTTAATATTTTCCCACTATGAATATTATAAATTATTTTTCAGAGTAAAGTTTGAAGACAACAATAGAGTACATTTTATGAACTCAAACTTTGCATTAAGGTATTTCTCCATTTTGAATGATATATAAATCTCTGAGCTACAGACGGTAAAATATCTTCATACATTTTTCTATTGAGATAATCTAATGAGGAATCTGCTGGAAAAGGAGTCTGGGAGATATTGTTTGCAGAGTTGTATTTCTGGGTCAAACAAAAGCATGTAATTCTCATCTTTTCTGCAAATAAGAGGCATTACAGATTTCTGATGGTCACTTCATCCATCTCTGGACCACAATGATAGTCTGTCTTCAAATAGAAGATTGGTACAGAAAAGGATATGACTTTGCTTCAAAACATCTTGGTGTTTGCACTATAATTCTGATTTCCAGAATCTCTACAGAACATCTTTACTTGCCATTGTAAGTGCCACTAAATCTGCTGTGGCATGTGGCCCAAGCAGAAGATCAGCTTATAAAGCATCCTGGACCTACCACACAGCCTTCGTTCCTCTAAGACAGAAAATGAGCAGCCCAGTGGTGTACTCAGCACATGGGTTGAAGCAACACACTGCAGTGTATATGTGTTATTCTAATATCTGATGAGAACAGATCCCAGTGACCAATTTTGTAGCAACAGTTTAACAGTTTAAGAGCGAGTTTGCTTTTGAAAAATTTCCAGAGATACTTCAGACCATTGGACTCCTAGAAACATTATGGTAGAAAAACTTTATTTTCACAGTTTTGTTTCCTGTTTAGTGACATTCATGTGTCTTGCTTATTTAGTCCAGTCAGCAGAATGCCTTCTGTATGATGGACTAAATTTTCTGTGAAGATGATAGGATGATTGAGCTCTCCACTGGCTAAGTTAGGAGTATAGAGAGTTGGCATAGCTCATTGAGGTAAGAACTCAGGTATAGTTTTGTCCATTCCACATGAGAATGAACTGTGCTAATCGTACTTCAAAACTGTGTAGACAAGGAAAGCATTTTTCACAGCTAAGCTGTGCATCAGGTGCCAGCAGCTGTGCTGATTTCCCTAGCAAGATACAATAATAGGAGAAACAGCTGCAATCATAGTCACCACCTGGCGAAGTTTTAGTCTCTAAGATCAGTCCACCAGCTGCATAAGCCAAACAGGCAGTTTAAATAGGGGTGCAATAAAAATCAACACATTGAACTTTTTAAGTCTTTGATGGTGATGTTCAGTGCATTCCACTTCCTTATACAGAAGGAATTATTTTTGGTTTTCTATCCTGTTGGAGAGGAAACTTCTCAGGGCTTCCATATGGCTCTGTCAACATTTTTCATATGGATATTTATGAATGAGGTAATTTGAGCCAGTCACTGAGTATGTGAACTTCAAATATGTACCCAGAAACCAAGAGGTTCTAATGAGTCAACCCAAGGAGAAAGATGTATACAGGAAGATCCATTGATCTCACCACCACAAGCTCCTATTTTGATGGGCCGGAATGGCAGTTTGAGCTATTGCAGAAACAAATAGTACTGTCACTCAATGTTTGAGTTGCATATTGAGACTGATGACAGTGTACTCATATCAAGAGGGAGTGGAAAAAGGTATTGCTCAGGGCAGTTTTGGGGGAGAACATGGCACATCTCCCAATATGGTCTGAAAAGTGCTATAGAAAACAGTGAAAGGAGATTGGACACCGCATATTATTATTTACTTATGTCAAGAACACTTAAGAAAGAAGTTTCTCAGAGATTTTCAAGTATAACATCTTTATTAACTATAGTCACTATTTTGTTAAAATAAGTTTGTACTTCTTTTCCTTTTATCAAACTGAAGAATATATATTTACATTTTGTCCACAGGTCCCCATTTCCCACACCTCAGCTCTTCAGGTCCTAGCAACAAACACTCCACTCTTTCCTTTTATGATTTCAACCATTTTAGATTCTGTCTATAAACAAGATCACATGGTATTTTTTTCTATACCTGGTTTGTGTCACTTAGCATCATGTCCTCAGATTCATACTTCTTGTTGCAAATAACAAGCGTTCTTAGCTTTAAACAGGTGAATAATATGTTTATTAATTTGTCTGTTATTTGCCATTGTTTTGATTCCTATCTTGGCCTTTGGAATAATGCTACAGTGAACCTGAGACTATAAATGGCTCACTGACATACTGATTTCATTTTAGTTTTATGTATACCAAGTACTTGGATGGTTGGAATATATGCTGGTTCTATTTGTAATTTTTAAAAAATATTTTATTTATCATTTTTATTTTATGTGCATGCGTGTATTGCCTGCCTGTAAGTAAGTGCCCCCGTGTCATGCAATGCCTGCGGAGGACAGAAGAGGCTGTCAGATCCTCTGGAACTGGAGTTACAGTTGTTAGCTGCTATGTGGGTGCTGTGATTTGAACCCTGGTCTTTTGCAAGAATAACCAGTGTTCTTAACCGCTGAGCCATCTCTCCAGCCCCTATTTGTAATTTTTTAATATGTGTATGTGAATATACATTGTGTGTACAGATGTCACCCATGCATGCATGTCCGGAGGTCAGAAATCAACATCAGATGTCTTCTTCAATCACTTTCCACTTTGTTTTGAAATACAGTCTGTCACTGAACCTGGAACTTAATTAACTAATTATTCAGCTGACCCCATTGATCTTCCCATCTCTTCCTTCCCAGTGCTGGCATTACAGCTGCATACACCATCCAGCTTTTTGATGTGGGCGTTGGGGATCTGAATTCATGTCCACCAATCCATTTTTTTTTTTTTGGCTTTTTTGGGACAGGGACTCCCTGCAGCTCCAGCTGGCCTAAAATTCAGTATGTATACCAGACTGTCCTCTATCGCAGAGATTCACCTGCCTCTGCTTCTTGATGAAAGGCATGCACCACTATGCCCAGCAACTCCAATCCATTTTTAAGAGCAACTAACCTGACAAAGACACATACATTAAGATTTTTGACAAATATATACAACTATGGAAATTCTACACTAATAAAAACTTTCCTGTGTTCATTAACAACTGGCAAGGGATTCAGGCATGTGCTGCAACACCCATGTCATACGTTTATTTTCTTTTTGAGATGTATAATAACAGCTATTTTAATGTTTCATAGAACACAATAGTTTAGAATAATACAGACTCCCATTCATTTAAAATTATATAACAGTTATGTGGAAGATAACATTTACTGTCTGAGGGTTAAATTTAGTGATTAGAAAAAAGTTAAAAGCCAAGATTTACCCTAAACAGTATTCAGTTATAAAAATTGGTTGCTGGAGAGATGGCTTAGCTGTTAGGAGCACTGGCTGCACTTGTCGAGGACCCAGGTTCAGTTCCCAGTACCCAGATGACGGCTAACAACTATCAGTAACTCTAGCTCCATGGCCTCTGATAGGCTCTTCTGGTCTCCACAGGCATTGTATTCCCATGGTGCACTTACATCCATGCAGACTAAACACTCATACACATAAAACAAATGAATTTAAAAAAAAAGTTAAAAGCGAGAAAATGGTTGTCAATATAAACAATCACATAATTTCACATGTGTTTCTATTTTCTTTTTTTCTTAAAGATGCCACTGCAACTCTGAGACTGCGTCATGGTCTGGTGCATTGCAGGAGCTACCTTTTCAGTCAGGCTGTTCTCTCCACTTGCCTCAGTTCTCACGTGGACAGGCACCTCCTCTTTCACTGTTTTGCTGGAACTTATAGGCATCTGAGACTTCAGCCCTCAGAATGCCTAGTTCTGAGCAATGATCTAACACTAATAGAAATTTGCAGGTTCTTTTTTAGAGCTATCTTTTCCCTCTGTAATTTTTATGTTTGGGATGCCTAATGAAGACTTCATTTAAACGTCAACTAAAATTTAGTGTCATTTAATTTTTTAAACAATGTTTCAATTAATGTATAATAATTATAGGTGTTTACAGGGAACAATATAATATTTCAATAAGCATGAGCTGTTGAAAGTAGGGTAATTAGCACTTTCAGCTCCTTAGCTGTGGAACTCAGTAACTCACCCCATGCACCTGTATTTTGGTACATGCTATCTGGGATCCTTCTCTTTTCTACACGACACTTACTAGCCTCTAGCAATCACTATTGTACTTTGTTCTATTTTTATTTTTACATATGAAAGAGAATGACTTGTCTTTCTGTATCTGCCTTATTTCCTTTGACATAATGTTTTCCAATTCTATTTTACTACGAGTGACTGGATACTATTCTCTTTATGTTGGATAATATTCCATTCCATTTTGTATATGTGCCACATTTTCCTTATATGTTCCTCCACCAGTGGAAACATTTGTTGATTTCTTATTTGGCTAATATGGGTGCTACAATAAATATGGGAATGCAGGGTTTTCTTGGATGTACACCCAGGAGAAGGTTCTATGGTTCGTATGGTAGATATGGTCTCAGTTTTTTAAAGAATTCTTTTTCTTATGGTTATACTAATTTATATTGCCACCATCACTGCATAAGAAGTTTCCTGAAACTGGCGAGATGGCTCATCAGGTAAAAGCACTTGATAAGCAAGTCTGACAACCTGAGTTTGATTCCCGAACTCATGTAAAAAGCTATATGTAGTGGCCTGGATCTGTGATCCCAGCACTCCTAACAGCGAGGTGGGAGGCAGAGACAGGAGAATAACCCAGCTAGCCTGGAGTACAAAGTGGGGCAGAAACAAAATGAACCTGCCTCAATAAGGTAGAAGGAGAAAAATAACTCAAAAGTTATCTTCTGATAACTACACATGCACTGTGGCCCTTGCACATCCACACTCACACAGACACCTATTTCTCCCCGCCCCCCGTCATCTCTCATACACACAATAATAATAAATAAAATAAAATCTAAGAAGTTTCATTTTTCTCTACATCCTTGACTGTACTTTCTATTTTTTTGCTTTTATGACAAAAGTTATATTAACAAGTCTGAGGTTATATCTCATTGTGGTTTGGATTTGCATTTCCTTGGTAGCTCAAGATGTGCAGCATTATCAGATTTCTCATATTGTATTCATTTATTGTTTAAAATTTCAGCTCTGAAAAATAATCATGAAATTCAGAAGAGATATTAAATTTTACTCAGTTTAAATATCTATAGTGGAAGTGGATTATTCAATCAGTGCAAAATGCATGCGAAGAAATATGGCCCATGTTGCTGGTATGCATTCGTGATGCAGTGATGTCTATAACCAAGGTGGCTACTTAGATTTCCAGGTGTTTGAAGGATAAATAATTGAATGAACCTGATATTCATTTAAAATATTTATATACATACTCAAATTATGGATATATATTACATGCAGTGTTATAACTAGATTGATTAATGTTAGCATGTGTTGTATGAATTGCAATCACTGCAGGCATTTAAAGCTAAAACTGAATGGATTGATTTTTATAATCTTCCTGAGAATGCAGATGGTTTTATAGTCATACTCAAGCCTCAATGGCTTTTTCTCTGATTTTAAAAAAATGGCATTTTGTTTTTTTAATATTTATAATTTTTAAACCACTCTTTTCCTTTCTGAAAGTCAAGACAATTTGTTTAAACATATACCTAAGTCAGTATTAAAAATAACCTTGTTGGCCGGGCATGGTGGCGCATACCTTTAATCCCCGCACTCCGGAGGCAGAGGCAGGTGGGTCTCTTTGAGGCCAGCCTGGTCTCCATGGTGAATCCAGGACAGCTGGGGCTACAGGGAGACCCTGTCTCAAAAAGACAAAAACAAAAAAACCTCGTTATATCATAAAATTATTTTTAGATGATATAAATTTTGTGAGAGGAAGTGAGGTATCTCTAAATCACCCAAATAGTTTCACTGAATATTATTGTCCAATATAGGACATTAAATTCTTTTGCTTCTTTCTTTCTCAGAATATTATACAAACTCATGTGTTTCAGACAGAGTGAGGGAAGAAGAGATGATTAACTACATGAGGCCCTGCAAGACCTTCCTTGCAGACTCAAGCTGACAGTAAACCCAGACAGAAGAATGTCCATTGTTTGTTCAGGTATCTCTGATGGAAAACTTCCGTTTTACCTCTTTAACCTTTCCGTTTAGAATAAAGGCAACAAGGTACTCAATTACCTATTGCTCCTTTGAAAGACTGCAAAGCAAGTGACTGCGTGCTGACACACATCACCTAGCAGAAAGCTAGGCTAAGGATATTGAATTTTTATCTTTGGCATTCTCTCTCTTTTTATCTTTCTTTATTCCAGACCTACTTTTTTCTGACTCCTCGGAATGTTTTCCACTTGCATATTTTCATTTTTGAGTTGTGAACCAGACTCTGTATAGACTATTGGATAACTCTTGACACTGACAAGACTTTTGCAGAAAGCCACAGGGAGGTATGGATTCAAAGGAATGTCTGGAATTCCTTGACTACTTACATACTGTTTTAGAAGCCATAATTACCTGGTGAAAAACACAACTAAAATTTTTAAAGGGATTTTGTCCCCCATCACTACCACAGTCGCTTATTTGAACTTAAGCATTCATTAAGTCGCTCAATTAATAAATGTATATGCTTTCATATTCTGGTGCTAAGTTTTCTTAGGATAGGAACAGTGTCCTTAGAGGCATATTAGTATAGTTATTAAAATAAAATTGTAAAGGCAGACTGCTTATAGTCAATTTCTTGCTTATCATTAACTAGCTGGATGACTTTGAACAAGTTATTTTCTTTGTGGCTCACCCTCAAAAGTATGGTGCTTATAAATACATACAGGCTGCATATATAAGTTTCCGACTAATAATACAAGTTGTAGGAATCCTTGCAATTCTTTTTAAAAAGAATTTTAAGACTCATTTTATTTTAAAATTATGTTATCCATGTGTGTCTGTCTGTGTGGGGGGGGGGTTACATGAGTGCAGGTGCCTGCAGAGGCAGGAGGTTATTAGATTCCCTGGAGCTGGAGTTATAGGTGGTTGTGAGCCTCCTGATGTGGGTTCTGGGAACTGAACTCGGGTCCTCTGGAAGAGCAGTACCCATTTTTTACTACTGGGTCATCACTCCAGTGCCAAATCTTTATAATTCTCACATTAATCTTTGTGACCTCTGAGTCCAGCAGGCTACCTAACATTAAGTACTAAGCAAAAGTTAATGAAATAAATTGAGGAACTGAGCACAAATCATCTGTGTGAAAGCAACACTTATACCATCAAAAGACTCTCAGCGTTATACCATTCCATTTTCTTTGCTCTCTTAGTCCTCTATTTCTTTTTCTTTTAGATAGGGATACATTTCCAAAGCCCAAGCCATCATAACTAAAAATCTATTGTATTGCCAGTCCTCCGGAGATGTTACCCTTCCCCTCAAATTAAAAGTTCTCTCCAAAGCATTTGGGATTGAAATCAGAAGCAACTGTATTGGATTAAAATATTCACACGTTTCAAAAGTTAAAACACAGTGGAAGAGATGGTAAAGCTTATTTTTTATAGTCTGTGACTTTTAAATATCTTCTGATATCCATTCGTAGTATACAATTGAGCCATTTATATTTCATATTTTATGTTAATCCATATTATCCTCATTCAAGCACTTATAGCTGATTAACCTATTGTTTGTTTCTATGCTCTGCAGCTTGTCTTCTACATTAGATGTTGCCAGAGACATATTGCCAGGATTACCCTTGAAATACCTGATGTCAATTTTAATCATTTTCCAATGTTGAAAATGATAAATTAAAAAATTATTTATTTTTATTTTATGTGTAGGTAAGTACACTTGTGTCATGCCATGCTTACAGAGGTCAGAAGAAGGTGTTGAATATCTTGGAACTGGAGTTATAGATGATGGGTAGTTGCAACTGAGGGCTGGGAACCTAACTCAGGTCCTCTGCAAGAGCAAACAGTGCTCTTAACTGTTGAGCCATGTCTCCAGCCCCCCAACAAAATATACTTTTAAACTTGAAGTTTCAACTCTTTCTATCCCATTCTGTCCTTGTATAGTACATAATTACTCACTCATTTACCCATTAAGTAAAAAGAAATGCACTTGACAACTAGACGCCATCATGAATCGTAAGGACAAAAAGTAAATGAGAGATGTATACATTAATTAAAGGCATGACTTACTAGATATAAATTCCAAGCCTTGAAGAACACATAGTCCAGCACTGGAGCACTGTAACCCAATGTGTACAATGCTGTGTATTGAGAGGGAGGTCAGAATACAGCAAAGACATCCTCAAAGGATGAAAAACCAGGTGCTGGCTGAAGGACACTAGTTGTTCAAGCAGTGAAGGAGCCTTCCTTCCTTCTTCTATTACATCATGATTTTCTACAGGTAGGAACTCCTTGTTTATCTTTCTTTTTCTGCCACAATGTATAAGCATTATTCAATGAGTAACTACTATGTAGCAGATTCTTTACTGCAAAGTCTGATAAAGAAAGTAATATAGGTCTATGCCCCATGGAATGTAAATTCTAGGTCAGAAGAGAGACAACTAACTGAATGGAGAAATCAGTAGGAAAGATGATTCTAGATCCTGTTAAATGTATGCTTGGAAAGAGTGCTAGGCAATTTTAGTCAGGGTGATCAGGCAAGGTGTCTCTGAGGAGAAAGCCTCAGGAGGAGCCAGGAGCAGGAAAAGGAATAGAGAATAAGGTGGGAGGCTGTGGCCCTGGCAGTCTGCTGGTGGAGCTTGGGTAGACTACTTCCTCCAGCAGAACTGATGAGCAATCATACTAACAGAGCAACAATAAAGAGTGCTAACAATGGACTGGGATTTGGGAGACCTTAGTTTCCTCACCTTGCACCTCTGAGCATAGATTTTATGCATCTAAAAATAAAGTAGTTGGTCTTAATGATATCTGGCCTATTGATGTCTGATTCCACTTTGTTTTGGGCGGTAGAGTATTTGGGATTTCTGAGAAATGTGGACTGGGTCAGAAAATGATTTTTTCCCCCTTCCTTGTTCACAATATCTCTGGCTGATAATGGAAAGTGCTGGTGCCTGTGTTCCCATCCAAGTAAGGCTAGGGACAAGGATAGGAAAGCAATAGATATGTTGTATCAAATGAGGCTTTCCCTCAAAGAAGAGCTGGTTTGCTCAGAAAGCCACAGCTTCCTACAAAATGAACAGAGCTACTTCAAAGAGTTGGAAGTAGAGAAGATGTGAAAACATGACCCAAACTTAGTGACACCATGGACACTTTGCTACCTGCAGAGAAGACCTGGAGAGAAAATGTGGGGCTGTCTATTTGCATTTTTAAGTTTCTCATGTCATCCTTTTCATCCCTGACAGATCAGACTGTGACTGCCTCTTAAGTTGCCTTGCCTCCACATTGACAGAAATGCAACCCAATTTTACCTGTAATGGGAAAAATTCTGATCTAAATAGAATCCTAGGACAAATGATAAATACCCAGTTCATTCTCACAGAATTTCAAAAAACTGAATCTGAGATGGCACATTTCCTCAGAAGGAAAAATACGACTGATTACAATGGTTTATATACTTGAAGTCAGCAATGGATTTTTTTAATCTTTACTTCTTAAATTCCAATCACAAGGAGCTAGGAAAGCTAAGTTCAGATTAAAGATTAATTTAACTTCAATCATAGTTTGAATTTAGACTTTTTTATAAAAATATTTACTGTTCTCAGCCAATACATTAGCTGTTATCTATGCTAAAGCTGAATAAATGGTAACATTTATGTAGTATATGAAATGATTTATGAGCTGTAAACACAAATTTAT